>NC_066871.1:10107919-10217919 GCF_022985175.1 Labeo rohita | reverse complement strand
TTCTTTACGACTGAAGAAAGAAAGACATGAACATCTTGGATGACAAGGAGGTGAGTAAATGATCTGTACATTTTTGTTGTGGAAGTGAACTTCTCCTTTAAAATCTTCAAGTGTGTGGTCAGCCAAACACAGTATTATAAAAATACTGCACTCATAGCAGGATACAATATAAAAACAGCAAAGAAAACAGCCAAAGACATAAGTCTGCAAGTGTACATCACCTGACAACTGAAAAATAATAATAATAAAAAAAGAGTACAGACAAAATTGCGCACTAATACAGTATATGGCAGAATCCCGCCTTTTACATAAAAAAAACAAGTTGCCAACTGCTAAAGTCATCGTGTCACTGCAGTTGCTGTAAGAAACTCTGGTTTCAGTGAAATGCTCATTTGGAACTGCTCATGCAGGCTGGCTAGACCAGCCTGAAATAAAAAAACATTTATGGGACAGTTTATGTCAGATTTTACTGCTGATTTTAAATATGTTATTTAAATGTAAATTTGGCAAGCAGTTTTTAAAATTTCAGTAGCTGCCCACTGAAATCGACAGGAGTTGGTTTTGTATGAGTAAAATAGTAACAAGTAAAATGAGTATTTTGTGTGAATGTCAATCTCAGACAGTATTCAGTGTTTTTTCTTTGTCCACACTGTATTTTAATTATCTTCATTAGAGGGTTTTCCCTAGCAAATATTAAAGGCATAGTTCACCCCAAAATGAAATTATTCTGCCATTAATTGCTCATCCTCACGTCGTTCCAAACCTGTAAGACCTTCGTTCAACTCCAGAGCACAAATTAAGATATTTTGGATGAAATCCGAGAGCTTTTTGACACTGCATAGATAACAAGACTATGCAGGTTCAAGGCCCCCTTGCATGTGTCGTGGTACTGTTGTGAATGCGCGTCGAAGACTAACACGGAAGAAAAGAAATTGTTGAATCAAGTCGTTATTTTTGTTTATGTTGTGCACAAAAGTATTGTAGCTTCATAAAATTACAATTGAACCACTGATGTTGCATGAACCATTTTATGCTGTCTATGCAGGGTTAGAAAACTCTCGGATTTCATCAAAAATATCCTAATTTGCGTTCAGAAGAAGAACGAATATAGGTTACTGTTAATTTATATATAATAACACATAAAATATAATAATATTGTTCAGTATTAATTCATGTTCATTTATAATATATAAACTTGTGCTAAATTATGCAACATAAAATGTTAAAAATGTATAAGTAGGTATATGGAAAAAATTACCATTAACCAATAAATGCTGTTATCTATGTTAGCTATTGCATTACTGACTTGAACTAACGAATTGTACCTTATTGCAATGTCTCGCAGATATTAATTCAATTACTTCAGTTTAAATGACATATCACAAATAAATTAGTGCTTGCTTGACAGCCCTAATACAGCAACACAGGAGAAACGACATTTCCCCCATCACATGTGCATTTATAAAGAGTCATGACTGACACAGAGGAGTCACGGTTCATGACAGCTTTTAATAGAACAGCACAAGTGCATCACGGTGAGTGCCGGCAGATGTATGTTACGCATGAAGAGAGGAGCAGCGGCAGCCTCAGGGATGCGGTTCCAGCCTCGTAGGTACGTGCAAAAGGTTCTGTCGCCTCTGATCAGATAACAGCAGCTGCTGAGGCCCCTAGCTCTGTTCTCAGACCTGCCCTGATCCTCTTTTCCTTCTGAACTTCCAATACGAACCCTGCACTTCGAGCATGACAAATAATGGATTACGGGGATTAGAGGTAGACGAACATGAGAAGAGCCATATGTTTTGAACCTCCTCCTGACCTAGATGTATGTGCATGAGAAGGAGAGATAAAGCCGCATGTGCGCGCATGTGGCGATTATACGGCAAACGGAGAGAGGGTGGCATTGGCTGCCGCGTCCGCGACTCGCCGCCCTTTGGCGTGAGAATTCATTTAGGAAAGATAATTGTACATTTCCAGAGGGATAGGAAGAGGCAGTGAAAGGCAATAAAAGAATGAGTTGACATCGCCATGCACAAATGGTGCTAATGAGGACGGTGATCAGGACTAAATGAATCCAATTAAGAAGTTGTTATTCTCAGACCTCATGAATCTCTGTGTATTCCACAGGGATTTACGGTCACCCTGTGAAGAAAACGCGGACCAGCTGACCAACCCTCCCGGCTCTAATAGAAACATGTGGCCGTCCTTCTCTAGAACGGTCTGGAGTATTAAAGGAGCCACCAAAGCGAAGTGCCTGAGGCCGCCAGGCCCCTGGGATTGGCGGTAGGAAAACGATGGGATTACCCAGGGATTAAGAAACGATAAGTACGGAAACAAAACCACTTTAAGATGACACTTTAATTTTACTGTGCCAAGTTTGAAAGCAGACAATAAAGCTCTTTAGCGCAACCCCTGTGGGAATGAATGGCTTATAAATGGAGAATAATAGCAGAAGAAGTGGCCACTGCTGGACTCTGATGAGCAGGAAGACGAGAGGAGGAAGAACAATAGCACTTGTGACTCCCCACCTCCTGACTGAATGTGAATTACAACGACAAGGCACTTCCTGCCATCGCCCTCCGGTGTCACATGCATGTTCATTCTCTTCCAGGGCTGATTCATTGTTATGAAATCGGAAATGTGGCGCTAGCCACTAAGGGATTGTCTTGGATGAGAAAACCGCTAAAAAACATCTGAAAGAAATAGCAGCTAAATCTTAAAGGGGACATCGAATGCAAATTTTCACATTTCTTAGCAGTGTGTGGACACAACTACCCTACAATTATAAAAATCCATTCACTTCTTTTTTTAAAATCCAAAAAAAATAGTGACAATTATCAAACTGTTTTGATTTTCTGAGCAGTATGATGTCATATTGCTCAGGCCCCGCCCAAGACCGCTGATGGACAATCCCGTATTAGCATACGTCAGCCCTCAGCCATTTTCTCTCGAGCAGCGACAACACTGTCTTGTAAGCAATGTAGGTGTTTTGTATTTGGATGCAAAAGTGAACATAAGAGTCTCCCGACATCAGAGCCATTGAGGACGCAGTGGATTAGTTTTTTTTCAATGATAACATGTCACCAAATAGGGGACAGCGGGGACGGTTGCAATGAGGGGCAGCTGCAACATATCTTATTTCTTCAAGCAGGAATAAGCTACAGTGATGATATTCGTACTGCACGTGCTTTATTGCCCCCTCATCTTTCCGGAAAAAAAAAAAAGCTACATGTGAGCATTCCTTCAACAAAAAAATCATTTTCATGGTAAAAAAGTATTAGATTTTTGATCATAGTGTTGTTTGTGTGACGCATTATAAAAACAACATTTTAATCAGCATTTTCTGAGCTTCTAATAGACGTAGCTAGAGTGTGTCAGTGATATTGTGTCAAGCTAATATATCAAGTTTTATCATGGCTATCAGTGTAGGGACGCATTGTTGCAACCGTCCCTTACCACAACATTGATTTATAAGCTTGCCATTACATTACATAATTGTAATTTTATGGATTAATAATGTATCCCTTTCAATAGTTAGGCATCTCTCCTTTTTTATTTAAGTGAATAGGTTAAAAATCTACTTGTTACTTAAGAATGTTTTTCCAATTACTATTCTTTGGTTTTATACAGCCAATTTACCTTATTGTGGACCCTGTCTGTGCTCAAATAAAACAAAAGAAATTGCAAAATGATATTTATGAATGATTTAATTACATTTTAATGAATGTTGCAACTGTGCCCTGTTGTGGGGTCAGTTGCAACATTTCACTTTGCATATTCAAGTGTAAACTGTATGCATATTATCACTTGTTTATTTGTCTATTGTTTGTGTCTTTTCATATATTTATTCTAATCACTTGTTTATTTTTGTTATCTGTGTCACTTGTGATCCTGTCTGTGCACTGGAAGACAAATTCCTTGTGTGTGTAAGCACACTTGGCAATAAAGCTCTTTCTGATTCTGATTCTGATGTACACTTGTTGCAGCAATGTGGGTGAGTAGCTGACAGATGTGGCTTTACTGTATTAAAATTTTGGCTTTCTAATATAAATTCTCTGAAAAAACTAAAGGAAATGCAAAAGGTGTTGCAACCGCCCCCGCTCTCCCCTACACACACCATAAATGGAAGAAAGGGGCGGGGTGAGCAGTAGCTCATTATCATTTAAAGAGACATGCACCGAAACGGATTGCTGTGAACACAGCTGTTTTTGATTAGGTAAAAAAAGGGTGTTGTTTTACACGACCATTGAGGAATTTTAAACCAAAGTATGTTACATTTCATGAAGACCCTAAAGAATCATACCAACTTGTGGAAAATGGGTATCCATTGTCCCTTCAAAGACTAGCTGTCTTTAACCTAAAGCTGTAGTGTGTTTTATGTTTCACTAGCTTTCACTAGCAAACCAGAAATTTGAATAACATTTTTCAAAAAGGTTTGTATGGTTGCAAAATACTTTCCTCATTTGCTATTGCTCAGCCAAACAGAACATTCTGCCCAAAACTTGCACCACTGTTCGAGGCAATGGCAGGCTGATCAGGATGCTTGTATGATAATTCTGCTGTATAGTAGTGTCACAAATCTAGTCTTTACTAGGGATGTAATTGATATTTTCATGATCACATGACGATATGAAACAATATCCCGGGCAAAAAGTGTTGTTTTTAAAATATATTTAAACTTCTTATTCTAACATAAAAGGTCTTTAAAGTTGTGTTTTGGGCCATTATGGCACAGTATCTGTCAAATGAACTAAAACCAAAAGCGCAATATGGCTTAATCCCTTCATCAAGACGATCAGCTCATGATCAGATGTCTTCCACACCTCAGAACATCTCCGTTCACGGTGAATGAAAGCAGTTAACTGATTTATTGCATGTGCTGTGAGTTTGGGAACGTAACAGGAACCAGCAACCATGCTTTATTTTCATGGCAAATGATTACCGCATTTCACTAGATTTGTAGTGAGACCACTGATCTATAATAGAGAACTATTATATGTTATATATAGATCAGTGAGTAATACACGTTTTTGTAAGCCTGTTTTCCTTCAAAATAAAAGCTCTCCTGCCATTTCCATCAAAATAAAAGCTTAAAAGTGCAGTATGAATTGCTGACAGCTAGTGGTTTAAATGAGTCAAAATAAAAATCAAATAAAATCAAAATGTCTCTTTCAAGTGTAGAAATTAGGAAAGAAGAATTGTAATTTCCTTACTGCAGTGTAAAGCAAAAATAATATACCTTATTTATTTCGCAGTGCAATTGTTTTACAACATATGACTAATAATGTCATTGTTGTTATTATTATTAATATATTCTAATTTGTTTGGCTTCTAAAACACCAGTGTGAATGTAATTTAGACTGAGACAGTATATCACAAATAAAAAAAAGTGGCTGAGTCCCCTTTAAAGTTCAGGTACAGGCCGTTTACTTAGTTAAGAACATGGGTTGTAGCTCTTATTTTAAATTCTCAAAGTGCATTAAATAGAATAATTTAACTTTAAAATGTACAAAATGTTCATTTTTTTTCCAATTCTTCATTTGTCTTTTTTATTTTTAAATATCGCCACAAATATCATATCGTGGAATTCTATCGTATCGTGAAATTTTGATATTGTTACATTCCCAGTCTTACATTTTCAGGGAAATCCTCTTAAAATGACCTATTTATAGTTGTTTGTGTATATGGAGAAAGTATTTTAACATTAAAGAGATTGCACACTTCAGCTTTAAAGGCAAATTAGCTGCATTTAAATTGTAATTATTATTTAAATCTGAAAGTCTATTCCACTGCCTGCTGATTCTGGACTTTGCCTAGTTCCAAATAGTGTGAGTGTGAAAATACAATGGGACAGAGGGATACGAATCCTTCCTGATGCCACAAGGCTTTCTTTTACACCTCTCAGTGTAGGTGTCCATAATAGCCAGAAAATAGTAATGGACTCGGTCATTTTTACAACTGGCTGCAGGGCCCTACTGTTTGAGGTGGAGCGGTTCACACCAGACAGTAATGCAGCAGGTCAGGATACAGAGTAAGCAAACATCTTTGAAGTTTAGGGTTGGTAAAATCTTTTTATGTTTTGTAATGTTTCCATTTGCATGTATTTGATCACAGGGTAAAACGGTAATATTGTGAAATATTACTACAATTTAAAATATCTGTTTTAAAATGTAATTTATTCCTATGATGTCCAAGCTGAATTTGCAGCATTACTCCAGTCTTCAGTGTCAAATGATCATTTAGAAATCATTCTAATATGCTGATGTGCATTCTTACGCATTCTTATGATTATTAATCTTTGTGCTACTTAAAGGATTAGGCTAAAAATGTCATCCAAGACATTCATATCTTTCTTTCTTCAGTCAAAAAGAAATGAAGGTTTTTGTGGAAAACATTCCAGGGGTTTTCTCCATATAGTGAACTTATTCAACCTGTTGGGGATCAACGGGTTGAAGGTCCAAACTGCAATTTCACTGCACCTTCATAGGGCTCTACACGATCCCAGCCGAGGAATGAGGGTCTTATCTAGCGAAACAATCTCATTTTCAAAAAAATTCCAAATGTATTCATATTTTTAACCACGAATGCTCACTCTCAACTTCACACATTATGTAGTCACATTGGAAAGGGCACGTGTAAGTACATACCCAGTGTTTAAAAAGTTAACGTGCAAAGAAAGTCAAACGCCCTTTACAAAAAAAAGGTAAAACAATGATGGCAGATGATTTTTAAGTTTTTCGCCTTACCCTACCTTTCCAAACAGAAGTACGCAGATGAAGAACTAAATAAAGACAAGCATTTGTGGTTAAAAGTTTTCACCAAAATGACCAATTGTTTCACTAGATAAGACCCTTATTCCCCGGCTGGGATCGTCTACAGCCCTTTGAAGCTGCGTTAAAACTGCAATTTGGACCTTGAACCCACTGATCCCCATTTAAGTCCACTATATATATAAATATATATAAAATCCAATATATATAAAATATATATATATATATATATCCAATATATATAAAAATCCTGTATTTTTCCTCAAAAACCTTAATTCCTTAATTCACGGACATCTTGGATTACAAAGGGGTAAGTAAATTATCAGGAAATTTTTATTCTGGAAGTGAACAAATCCTTTAATATTTTGTGGAAACCATTTTTTAAAATTATTTTTGAATAGAAATTTCAGTAGAACATCATTTATTGGAAATAGAAATGTTTGTAACATTGAAAACTCACTTTTGATCAATTTAATGTGTCATTGATGAATAAAAGTATTCATTTTTAAAACAATTATAAGCTGATCCCACACTTTTGAGAAAATTTTTTTTTTTTTTTTCAGTGCAGGGATGCTGGTAATGAGGGATTCTGTGAAGCAGATGAGGATTTGGGGAAGCGGTGGTTGGAAAGAGACAGCTCAGTGCAAGAGGTGGAGAGAAACGGGGAAAACAACAGGCACGGAGCTAGTTAGTCGAACGGTTCGAGACCCTTGGTGATTTGTGAGTCTAAAGGCCGCACAGCTGCAGGTGTGTCACTCTGAAAGAGGGTCAACTGGGTGTAACTCACACGGCTACAGAGAGGCTTATCTTAATTCTGAAGGCTAGAAAATCTAAGATCCCATTCACGCGTAGTCCCTCTAATCAATGTGGACAGGTAATTCAGATGAGAGCAGGAGAGAGCTTACTGCTTTCAGCTCAGCGCTGCTGCATGGCAACTGCAAGGCACACAAACCCCCACACACACGCACATCCACACCCGCAGCAATTTAATCAAACGCACTTAGAGCAGGCAATAACAACAGGTATTATGTAACATAATCATCCACATGAGCCAGGGCTGAGATTACTAATAACATGAAGTGATGAGCGGAACTGTGTTTAAATACCCCTATATTCACTCCCTAATTGTTCTAACCTGCCAGAGATCTTCGCAGAGAAACCCCTGAGAAAACATACCCACAGCTCTCTGGCATGTAGAGCGGGAAACCGAGAATGACTCAAATGAACTGAAAGCATTTGGGGAGGATTCGTAAATGAATCCCTCCAAAAGAAAAGACAACAAGCGTATTTGTTTCTGGCTTTGGGCGCACGCAGTCGAATGCCATTAGATGAGTCATGTGCGTACAGTATCTCTCCATTACGGTCATCAGTTGTGGACTGAGCAGGTGGTTTACTGTAGTGTGTAACGCAGCATGCAGGGCAGAGTCTGGGGTTTTTCACCTGCTGCTGGCTGATCTCCAGCTTCTGCTGAGACTCAATGCTCTAGTTCCCCCATCAGCTGCTGCAGAAAACACCACACCGCTCCTCATGGGCCTAGTTCTCACATTTCTTGACTACAGTATCTATATTATATCATAGTGATGATATAGTTATTTTAGATAGTCTGTGCGTACTGTTATATATATAAAAAAATAAAAAAATCTACAATTTAACACTTCCATTGCTATTGTCCAGGAAAAGAGCCAAAATTCACTGAACAAAAGTTCATCTTTTTAAGGCATATTAGGGCATGTTCTCACACTATATGGGGTATGTTGTGATATTAAACACATGATCTCATGACGAAAACATACCTGTGGGAACTTTTTCGCAAGACACACAATACGTACCAATAAGTACGTATCACTGCAGTTGCCAACAGAGATGAACACTAGAGGCGGTAAAACAGTGAGCACTTGTAATCATTTCCATATACAGTTATGATTACAGCTTTATATGTTTCACTTTCTGGATGTAACAAGCTTGCTCGGCTCAGCCGTCATGGAATTGGATTTAGGATGCGGAATTCCTGGGTACGAATCCTGTGAAAAACATGACGATGATAGAGCTGAAAGATGAGACATCAAAAAACAAGCTAAAACGGCACACTTGCGATTGCGATTTTACATCACATTGCTTTTGTTCATACTGTTGGGTAGGTTTAGGTTTAGTGCAGATGAAACGTTATTTTAAAAACATCACAAGCGCCACTCAACGGATATTTCAAGTCAGAACTGCGGTGACACGTACAAAACCAATGTCACATAAAACGTAGCATATGTACGTTCGTCTGTCCTGGGGGAAAAAAACGAACACTCTTTTAGCGCCACTCAGTGGACATTTCACATCGGATATGTTACGAAATGTACATGGTGTTACGTGTTTTTTGCGTCTTGTGAAAAAGTTCCCACAGTTATGTTTTCGTCATGAGATCAGGTTGAGCATTTCAGACTACTTTAAGAAGGTAAAAAAATTGTGAAACACGAAACAATTCAAACAACAACAAAAAAAAAGTGAACATAAAATAAACTACAAAAGCTAAAATAGGGGAACAGCCACAGCCACTTAAGCTTTATATATATATATATATATATAATTTATTTTATTTAATTTTAATGTATTTTATTTTGGAAAGAAAGGGTGCATTCAATTTTACAAAAGCAACAAATTTTTGTAAGAATCCAAATGTCTTTACTATTTCAAATAAACGTTGTTCTTTTGAACTTTCTAACTATCACAGAATTCAGAAAATAAAAATCACAGTTTCCACAAAAACATTGAGCAGTACAACTGTTTTTAACATTGATAATAATAATAAATGTTTCTTGAGCATCAGATCAGCATATTAGAATGATTTTTGAAGGATCATGTGACACTGAAGACTGGAGTAATGATGCTATAAATTCAGCTTCGCATCACGAGAATAAATATTATTTTAAAATGTATTCAAATAGAAAACAGTTATTTTAACTTGCTATAATATTTCATAATTGTACTGTTTTTATTCTATTAATAAGTGCAGCCTTGGTGAGCGTAAGAGACGTATTTAGTTCACTGGATGAAACAAAACTGTAATTAAAAGTTCTTCAGCTAGATGTTTTATGTTACATACAAAACTAGAGAAAACAAGCATTTGTGTAATTAGACTTTTGACTCGAAACCTCAATTACTGAAATATAGTCTTTGTGACAACTAGCCCCAGTCTCCCCTACAACATGCTGTGAAGGTTGCTGCAAATGAAAGCAATGGTTTGGATCCACAACATTAGCTTCGATATATTACTACAAAACACATGAAATCTAGTCTGCCGTGGAGAAATATACCCAGCACAAATGTCTTAAATTCTTAAGCAGCTCTCAAAAATGCTTCTGTTCCTCTTTGCACCAAAACTCTGAATTACAGCATGTAAAAATTGTAAAATCCAATGAGCCGTGGCACTGTTAAATATCCCCAGGCTCACTAAAGCAGAGAGGAAGCAGTACACTGATTTCCACAGCCAAAATCTTCTGACTTTCTCTTTGATATACCATGCTTTCCAAAACTCCTACCAGGGGTCATAGGACAGCTGTCTGCACGATTTCATGTAAAGCAACGTTTTGACTTCATTATTCAGTATCAGCAAAGGCAACCGGTTCTCCAGGCAACTGAGTTTCCATTCATGCCTGTTTTTTTTGTTTTTTTTCCCGTGATAAAAACAGACCAAGCAAGAAGAGATCAACTCCAGAGGTCATAGCAATCTGCATTTTATTGTCTTACACACTAACCGTTAATGTTACCTCTGAGCCGAACACAGGTCTGCTACAGCGTGAGCTGTTCGGAGCCCGAGAGGAGCGAACGCAGATGCAATCCAGCGCAAACATGGGCATGACAGAGGCAGCAGTAACCTCAGGGCCCACTGCCAGCGTCTTACACTAGAACTATGCACCTGCTGCCAAAATGTGTTGTCCACACACACATATACAAGCAAAATATACACCGGCAAGCACATGGAGCCATAAAAAACTGTCTGACTTTCTTATATTTTCAAAAAACATAAACAGATGTGCTTTACAGCATGATGATAACATAATATGACAGACACAGATTTTTAAATGCTTCTAAAGGGCTGTACCAAGTGACAAAATTTTTTTGACACAAAAAATGCACAAAAAAACTGCTACTGAAGAGAACGTCCCATATATATAAACAATACAGAGAGAATAGATATATTCTGTATAGATATAAGGGTAGCACAGGAATAGTACATTCCTGTTATAGTATTTATTCTACTACCTTATATACTGTGTGTATTATATATATATATATATATATATATATATATATATATATATAGATATTACTCTGATGCCATGATTCTGTATTAATTCAAAATAAGCTCCAACTCCTAACTAATAAATATTCTTTTAAAATGGCAACATTGTCTGTTTGTGAGACAGTATGTTTGTGTGATATTGCTTTTATACAACAGTTCAAAAAACAAGTTTTTATTAAGTAACAGTTACCTTGTTTTTGGCCTTCCAATGAAAATAGCTCCAAATGACACATACAACAAATAAACCCTAACAACAAAATAACACAGAGCAACACATACACACTGTAAAATTAAATAAATAAATAAAAAGTAATTAAATGAATGAAACAAAGACTATTGGAGTGCATTTCACAAGAAAATACTATTTCAATTTTACTATTTTAATTTTTTTTTATTTATTTACTTTTTTTTCATTTCTTTGTTACAGTTTTAAGTTAAATTCTACACCTTGTTTTTCAGTGCAGAGTGGTGTTTTTTCGTCATGATTCTATGCTCTGGAAAAAATGGTTGGGTAAATGATTCAATGACTCACTTATTAATTTCTGAATTAATAAGCTTTTTGTTAAGTTATATTGTTGCCATTTTTGCCTTTATTAGATTTTTTTAGTTGATGTTGCCATTTTTAGCCTTTATTATGACAGGACAGATCAGAATGGACAGGAAGCAAAGTGGGAAAAAGCTAGGGGGCAGGATTGGGCAAGGTCCTTGAGTCAGGATTCGAACACGGGACACCTGTAGCGCAACAGCACTGTATGTTGGCACACTGCCCACAAGGCTATCATGCTGACTGCTTTTATTTGATTAAACAGTGTGGTAATTACAGGAAGCAATGGAAGGAAAGAGGGAGACAATATCAGGAAATGACCTCAAGCTAGGACTCAAACTTGGGTCGCCCAAAGCACTACAGCGCTATATCGGATCTGTGTACACAATGGTATGGCTCTGGCTAAGGGTGCGCGATATATATCCTCTACGATAATATCGTAATTGTTGTTTAAACTACATGCGATTTGACATTATTGAGTATATAGCAAAAAAACAAACAAAAACACACCCAGAGAGAGCACATATACACTACTTGATGTAGGTTAGACTACCGTGCGTGCGCATGTAGATTTCATGCTTTCACTGCATGATTTAGTCTATTGAAATACATTCAGAATTCCCCCAAAATTCAAAATAAGGGGGTGAAAATGTCCCTTATGACTTTTGTATGTCTTTTATATTTATGTTATCTGATAGGAGTTAACATCACACAAAGTGACATTTTTCTCCAAATATCAGCACATTTTCAGATGTGATACTGATTTTATGAACAGCTTGAAACAAGAAGTTAATATTAAGTAAATTATATTTTAGACATAAGTTTCTGCTTTTGCTCTATTTTGTCAGTGCAAATAGTTCCAGGCAAAGTTACAGCAGAACTGTTTTGCATCTCTGAGTCATTCAGCCATTTGAACGAATCAGTTGAGTGAATGATTCAATGACTCACTCATGCAGTGATTTGCCACCACCCACTAGTGATTTTAGATTTATATTGAAAGAATATTTTCCCTCTTTTCCCCAAATCATTTTAAATATCACTATCAACATCAAATCATTAAACATCAAATCATTATTTATGCATTTGTGAGTGCAGGTTAACTACATTCATATCCTGCATTAAACAGTGTGTGTCAATACATCCAAATGCCACTTCAGATGCAGAATTCATTTGCACAGATGATTAATTTGTTTGGTAACAGCCCTATAGTATCTAACCTTTTAAATTTACTGATTAAATTTTAGAATTTGACACAAAAGATGATGCATTCATTTATTAGATTAGAAAAACTTGCTTTATAGAGGGACAATTACCATAAAAGTTAAAAATCTAATTAAACTTACTGGAAAAGTATATTATTATCTAATTATCGTTACTGAGAAAATTCTAGGAAATATCAAGATATCACTCGCTTTTGAACAAAATGAAATTCAAATGACTCATAAAAACAGTCATCTACTGACATAAAATGTGAACTGTAGAAAGAGCCGCTAAAAAAAAATGCTACAAATCAGCATATATTCCACACTTTCATATTTCGTAGCTGCACTGAATTGTTTTCTCTCCCACTGGGCATAATGCACACTTATCAATATGAGATGTAATGTTATGAATTAACATTTCCATTAAGTGTATTAATGATGTCCTGGAGAGAGCAGTGTACTCTATTGATTTCCATTTCACAACAGAAATATACAGAAGCGGTTTATAAAACTTTTTTCATATACTTTAGCACGACTCTGACTGTCATTACACAGTCTATATTTCTGTTTCAATCCAGAGAGAATAACGTTTCTCAGATGAATTTAAGATTAAATGGTGAAAGTCCAATGGGAGAGTGAACAAGAAACGCAGGGAGGGAAAGTTCAAGCGAGTATGTGATAAAAGTTTTATACGTCACTTATAACACAGCTTAATTTTCTGCCCAGCTGATTTGGTATAAACAGAGAGCACATCTTTCAGAAAGCACCCTTCTTCACAGGTTTGAAGGAGGAGCTTCTGGTCCATCTCCTGAGGGAACGTCTGACAGAAAGGATCTTGCATATTTAACCAGGACTGCGCTCGGCTGATGAGACGAGTCCTGCTTTCGCCATGCTCTTTTCAGCACATTCCCTCCCTGGGACACACCACTTCATGTTGGGATACAGAGAGGCCAAGTCAAGAAAGCATGTTTGTGTTTTTATATATATATTTAATATGATGAAACCAGCATTGGCCCCACCAAGGCTCATAACGTCTGAGGTTTCTGGAGCGATGTGAGTAATGAGAGGTGAAAGACACAACCGCTCTAATTAAAAGTACACAGGAAAAAAGCATGAACCACCAGAGATAAGCATTTAAGCGTGAAAATATGATCAGACAGTTAGGGATACAGTTGTTTGGATAAAATCATTAAAAAAATCCCTTTTTCACTCAGGGAGACATTCCCTACTGTTTTGAATGTGGGTAATGTAGATTTCTGTGGTGGTCAGAGGAGATTAGAGTTTTTAATCAGACCCAGATCTTATTGGAATATCAAATAGAATTAATTGGATTTTCTGCCTTTTTATAACGTGATTAATGTGCCCAGCCCTCGTGGTTTTAAGCAGCCGGCTGCCTTA
Organism: Labeo rohita; assembly: GCF_022985175.1. Classification (NCBI taxonomy): domain Eukaryota; kingdom Metazoa; phylum Chordata; class Actinopteri; order Cypriniformes; family Cyprinidae; genus Labeo; species Labeo rohita. The sequence continues at coordinate 10,203,717 of NC_066871.1, read as the reverse complement.
AGAGGCTCGGCGCTATACTGTGTTTTCACCAGCATGCTTCACTCTCATGGGTGGAGAGGAGCAATAAAAGTCAGACTCATAACAAATAAGGTTGACAGCGTATGAACTGAGTGGGTTGATTAATTCAAAGGTCATAAGTCATAGCTAATCTGGTGAATTGTGTAATGTTAATCAAACAAGATTGGGTTTGGTTTGCCTCAGGAAGGAGAGCACTTCTGTTATTGCCTGGCCGTTTTTTACCTGAGCACATCCTTGGAGGGATTCATAGATTCGGTTATTACATTTAGGAAATGTGAATGAATGAAGGAAGGAGGTTTGGCTTTGTTGGGGGTGGGAAGGATAGACAAGGCAATGAATTTCTTACTGTGAAGGTAGGAGTGGGCAAACTGCAACGTGTTTGCTTACTATGTAAGCAAATGGGACTTTCCACAATGATGGCACAAAATATAGCTGAAAATAAAATAAAATAAAATACTTTTTTTTTATGTAATAGTGTACTGTGTAAGCAAATGGTAACATATGTAAAATATGCTTTTTTATGTAATCTGTGTACTGTGTAAGCAAATGGAACTCGATGGTACAAAATTTAGCTTGGATTATTAAAAAAACAAATAAATAAAATAAAATAAGATAAAATAAAATAAAATAAAATAAAATAAAATAAAATAAAATAAAATAAAATAAAATAAAATAATAAAATAAAATAAAATAAAATAAAATAAAAATACACTTTTTATGTAATTGTGTACTGTGTAAGCAAATGGTAATATATGTAAAATATGCTTTTTATGTAATCTGTGTAAGCAAATGGAACTTGATGGTACAACATTTAGTTTGGATTATTAAATAAAATAAAATAAATTAAAGTAAAATAAAATAAATAAAACAGCACACTTTTTTATGTAATCGTGTACTGTGTAAGCAAATGGTAATATATGTAAAATATGCTTTTTATGTAATCTGTGTGAGCAAATGGAACTTGATGGTACAAAATATAGCTTGGATTATAAAATAAAATTAAATTTAAAAAAAGTGTAAATTGTGCCTTTTATGTAATCAGTGTACTGTGTGAGCAAATGGTAAAATATTTAAAGTATGCTGTTTAGGTTAAAAAAAATGTAAAATATGCTTTTTATGTAATATGTGGTACAAAATATAGCTTGGGTAATAGAATACAATAAATAAAATAAAATAAAATACATTTTTTATGTAATTGTGTACTGTGCAAGCAAATGGTAAATTATGTAAAATATGTTTTTATGTAAAAAAAAAAGTGTAAAATATGTTTTTTTATGCAATCTGTGTACTGTGTAAGTAAATGGCATCTGATGGTAAAATAAAAAATAAAATAAAATAAAAGCTTTAAATATACGTTTTTTTATATGTGAGTTTTTCAAACACGTTAACAAGTTATAAACAATAAAGATTAAGCATCAAAATTAATAAATATCTACGAAAATGAGGACAGACAAAAGAAAATCTGTTAGAATAAATATCAAGTCTGCAAATTTAAACTACAAAAAATGTTATTTGCAAAGACTATAATTAGTTTTTCGGTACAAACAAAAAATGTTGAGGCTAACATACAGCATTTTCTGAAAGCTGTTTGATTGAAATTATGAGGAAAATATGAACAACAAAAAAAAGGGAGAATTAGAGCAATGATTCACTAAATTAAATTCCAAAGGCCTTTTAAGAAAGTCCACGCTTTTGGCCAAGGCATAACCTTCCCATTTCAGGTCGACGGCAACATCCAAGCTTTCTCCAAAACTCATTCCATCTCTACGTTGTTCGACTTCAGAAAAAATACAAATGAAAATTTAGAGCGCCAGAGCGCCTCTGACTTTTCATCATTGGCATTCATTGGCCTTTATAAGCATGCATGTTAAATACTGCATTACTAATCGATCTCCACTTTAAAAGCCTCATTTGAGAATGGCTTGATCGTTCAGTATTCATGAAAACCCTTTTCATTTTATTTCACAACACCCAAACAGGCTTTTCCTAACAACGGGCTTTCACCAAAAAAAGACATGAAATTAGCCAGGAATATCCAGCTTTACCTGCATCTCTTATCTCTGTAAAACTCTAGCGTGCCTCTCTGCACAGCTTTAAATCTACAGGACGTTTTAACAGCATGTACACTTCCTCCACAGCTCTGTAAAAGCGATAGGATCAGGTGGAAGTAAATACCCACAGCACGGCCTGATCACGTTCTACTTTTGCCTGCTTTTCTACTCAAGCAGAGCCCAGAGGAGATGTTCTCATGTCTTTAACTCTCTTACTGCTTTCTGGCTCAGGTGGTCCAGAGCCGAAGTGAGAAGCTGTAATTGGCACGCAGTGCTTCCGTGAATATCCATATTTATCTTCAGGATAACACCTCACGCGCACCGCAATCTCCAATCCCGTGGTGAGAAAGTGCTTTTCCCGCTCTCTCTCCGTGTATCTACAGCATCTCTCTCTCCCTTCTAATCTTTTCCCGCCTTCACAATAGGTAATCAGCGGGTCATTCTGATTGGCTCTGAAAGCTGGCGCTGTTTAATGAGAAGCAGAGGGCATGTGGGTAAGGAGACAACAGGTGGAGCATCAGTCTCACGCGCTGCAGCTGGGGAGGCACCTCTGTTTCTGCCAGCTGTTGGGCCTGGATAATAATCATTAAAACCGCAGGCCTGCAAATCATCTTCATACCACACGAGCAAGGCTGCCGTGAAGGACTCGCGTATTATCGCCTCATTTGGCGGGAATGTTTTGACACGAAAACGAGGGATGGGTTTTGATCATTTTGCGGCGTCGCCATTTCGGAGCGACATGCCAACGTAATTACTGAAATCCACCTGGACTTTAGCTAAGCATGTGAACAGACGGGGGAAGAAAAGACGGCTGAATGAATGTCACAGTGTGATCTGAATCGGGATGCCGTAAAAGGCTTTCTTTAAGCTTGGCATGCAGTGAGGTCGAATTTATTGCTAAGGGCACACAAATATACTGAGACTAAATTGATTTAATTCAGTAGGTGGTGCTGTGTGAAGTTGTTGCCCTGAAAGCCCAATGCTATGTCCACCTTCATTAGGCTGCAATCCATCATCATCGGATTGGCCGCTTTTGCGGAAATGACTAGGCAGTGGTCTACATGGCTGGGACCACTCAAGGCAAAACAACAAGTGACAAACACTTCTTAAAAGGCTGCAAAAATAATCTGTAGCTTTTCGCTGTTTCGTTTCACCCTTTCCTCAAACGGCTCTGAGAAAAGACTGTCGGAAAGAAAAATCGCCAGTGAGATCTCTTTAAAATCCCAATTGTTTCTACTAGACAACAATGAGATTAAATCGAGAAGAAATGCTCAAGTCTCCCTCTCGTAAGAGTTTTCTCACACATGTCTCCTCTGGAGTTTTAAAAGAGATAGCAACAGTGTCACTGCGATTAGATTTAAGATATAAACTCCGTCATCTTTCATCAAATTCTTCCAAGATCGAATTATCTGAGCTGTGTTATCTGCTTATTTTTTTTTGTAGTGCAGTACTCTTATGCTGTAAAATGCACTTCATTTGTTTCTCAGAGCTTAACAACAAATACGGCATGAGGAAAATATGAGAGAGTTGTGATGCAAAAAGTTACTAGGGGTGTAACGGTACATGAATTTGTCTTGGTTCGTGCAGTCAGACGACAAATACGGTTAGTCATAGGCGATCAATCCAGAGGGCGATAATGCAATGCTAACAGTCAAAACAGGAAGAGCAGGCAGAGAGATGATCTACACACCAACCGAAAAACAAGAACGGTGAATACATATGCCAACGCAAGGTTTGAAGAACCGTCTGCTTGTTTTAAAGGGTTAGTACGGGAAGAAAATTCTGTCATTAATTACTCACCCTCATGTCGTTCCAAACCTGTAAGATCTTCGTTCATCTTCAGAATGCAGATTAAGATATTTCTGATTAAATCTGAGAGCTTTTGGATCCTGCATAAACAGCAATGCAACTACTATGGTCAAGGCCCGAAAAGGTAGTAAGGGCATTGTTAAAATAGTCCATGTGATAGAATAGTCATATGCATCGTGGTACTCATCGTGAGTGCGCGTCGAAGCCTGACACGGAAAAGATTATTGGATAAAGTCATTATTTTTGTTTTCTTTGAGCACAAAATGTATTGTCATTGAACCACTGATGTTACTTTGACTATTTTAACAATGTCTTTACTGCCTTTCTGGGCCTTGAACGTGTTAGTTGTGTTGCTATCTATGCAGGGTCAGAAAACTCGGATTCAAAAATATATCTTAATTATCTTAATTTGTGTTCTGAAGATGAATGAAGGTCTTGCAAGTTTGAAACAATGTGAGAGTGAGTAATTAATGGTTCTATAGATGCACTGGTCAACTGGCTATAAATCTGAACTGTTTTTTGTTTTATATCTGTAGTACAGAATTGCACATAAACTGCATTGTAATCATTTCCCAAAATGTAATTTTTATGAAGTCTGTTACGAGGAGAAAATACTGTACCAGGCAGATCAACTTCACTGTTGACGATGCTCGAAATATAGGAAGAAAAATATGTGGGGGTTTATATGAATGTGAATGTCTCTGAGAGGAAATGACCATCCTCAGAAATGTTTTGATGGCATATTTTTCCCCTTTCTTACCACTGTATAAGGCAATATATATTTAAATGCTTTCTCTTACAAATATTTTTTTTTATTTGGTAATTATACTATATATGTGACTCTGGACCACAAAACCAGTCATAAGGGTTAATTTTTGCATGAGGGTCGATTTATGCAAGAAAGCTGAATGAATAAGCTTTCCACTGATGTATGGTTTGTTAGGATAGGACAATATTTGTCCGAGATACAATTATTTAAACTTCTGGAATCTGAGGGTGCAAAATTTAAATATTGAAGTTCTTAGCAATGCATATTACTAATCAAAAATTACGTTTTTATATATTTATGGTAGACATTTTACAAAATATCTTCATGGAACATGATCTTTACTTAATATCCTAATGATTTTCGGAATAAAAAATAAATAAATAAATAAATAAATAAATAAAAAATTGATAATCTTGACCCATCTCCCAACAGGGAGCCCCTATTAATATGAGGGATATTGAAATCACTTTTGAATGCGTACTCGCTTTTTACTTTCACTTTCGAGATTCACGATCACACGTACTCTGTTTATAGGCTACTACAGAGCGGCAGTACTTACCACATAGTTTACAAGACTAGATGTTTGTCAGTGGTGCTCAGGATCTGTAAATCATTCGTCATCGTCCTATCAGTCTTCTCTCCTTACTCTGTTTATGTGGTAAGTAAAATTTTATGTACTGTAATGTAACAGGCTACCACTAGCAAGCGGCTAACCATGTCCCTTTGCTGGCTCCATAGAATGCACTGTTCGGTTTCCGTGCCTTTCCGAACACGGATTCATTCTTCGGGCACACCCCTAAGCATCATTACACAAATCTACAGTCAGGGCATTCTGGTTTTTGCTTTAAATCTTGAAATTATACAATCTGATTTAATAAAATTTTAAAATAACTATTGTGACCCCAAAACTGAGGTACATACCGAACCATGACTTCTGTGTAGGTAGGTAGGTAGGTAGGTAGGTAGGTAGGTAGATAGATAGATAGATAGATAGATAGATAGATAGATAGATAGATAGATAGATAGATAGATAGATAGATCTGAGCCAAGGAAGACACTTTAATGAAACAGAACTGTGATCTTAGTTAAGTCTCCCGAGTTATGACAGAGCAGCCAGCGAGCAATTACAACTTCCTCTGGGACGTCCTTGGATATACTCTCAAATAAACTCTGTGCTTACTAAATGACCCAATCATTAATGCAATTAAGATGTCTGCCTCCAATTCGAGAGTCCCTGAGTGTCTGTAAAAATCTGGATGTGACACTAAAGCAGATTGTCACACCAGCAGGCTTATTTCAAGCCACCAGCTTATTATTGAATTAATATGAAGCCTAAATCTTTTAAGAATAATGTAGTCATATCCAGGTGCATGTAAACCCTGAATGAATGAAATTAACAGTAATAGAGGTCTGAGCAAACAGAGGTCCCATCCTCTGTGCGGTGAGAGAGTCTAATTGGAACGTTAGCATACAGCGTAGCCAACAAACTGTGTGAATATTGGCACATTTTTAATAAGTAGATGCTAGTACTGTATGTTTTCCGGCAACTTCAGAGACAGTTTCTATGGTAACTGTGCTCTTTCTCTCTGCACTGCGAGAGAATATCAGTTGATTTCCCAAAGATTTCTAATGAAAGTAATGGTCTTTAATCATATGACCCCTTAAGTGGGCATCAGATAAATGATATGAAACAATCCCCAGCCCTTAATTATGGACAGATGCTTGCTGTGAGGTAAGTACAAAGCCAGTGCCAGCCAAAAGTAAAATTTATGGTCCATCATGGCAGAAATGCTTAGAGGCCCTTAAATTCTGATGCATTAAAACCCATCTTGGCAGCTGGTGCAATCTGCAGTCAATAGAATTTAAAAGACATTTTACTTAATTATCTTCTGAACTCAGAACAACCATGAGTCCTTAATGGTATTCGAAAAAAACAGGGATCAATGTTGCACATTAGCCAGATATTGGTCATAGAAGTCGTGCCCTTTTGGCTTAGTCATGTTCTGGTGCTCTTTAGTGGATGTAAGATGTATTAACAGTGGCAGATTCTCGTTGATCGCATGGTCACGACAGCATTGAAAACACTCCAAATGTCTGCTAGAGAACTCTACAGTCTCCACTGAAATTGTTCCTCTCTGTTAAGTATCAAAGCTATTTCACTGAACCAGGAAATGGACAGATGGTGATGCAAGAGTCTAATTGAAAATGTTTCCTAAAACTCTGAGCATTCCACAGTGCTGATGCTGCTGTTAACATTTGATCGGAAGAGGTAACAAGATACAGGAACGTTGGTCTGTCAATTTAAAAAGAAAGAAAGAAAGAAAGAAAGAAAGAAAGAAAGAAAGAAAATTCTGTCATCATTTACTTAAACCATCCTATGTTGGAACGACATAGGATGAGTAAACTATGACAGATTTTTCATTTTGTGGTGAACTATCCCTTTAAATGTTGGTGCAATCAAGAAACATAATCATTATATATTATATCAGTATATTCCATATTTGCAATATACAGTTGCATGCGAAAGTTTGGGAATTTGAGGGACTCAAACACAACTATTAAAAAAGGTTCAAACATTCACTGATGCTCCAGAAGGACACATGATGCATTAAGAGCCAGGGGGTGAACATTTTTGAACAGGATGTAGATTTTTGTTGTTGTTGTTGTTGAAATATCATTATTTTCCTTTTAGTACTGCCCTTCCAAAACAACAGAAGATACTTGCATGTTTCCCAGAAGACAAATTAAGTACAATTTATCTTGATCTTCAAATTCTAAAAGTTATCACCCCCAGCTCTTAATGCATCGGGTTTCGCTCTGGAGCATCACATATGCAAAAGATGCTGGAAAACTGAAGAATCCGCAGGACCTGGATGATTGTTCTGAAGAACAGTGCTCAGTTTAACTGTTCAGAACAAACAAGGGATTCATGAACAACCATCACAAAACAAAAAGCAGTCGTAGATCATCCAGGTAACCACACACAGTATTAAAAACCAAGAGTTCCCAAACTTTTGCAGGGGGTTATTTGAATCATTTCAGCTATTTGTTTGTCTTGTGGAGTATATGTAAACATATTTTATGTAAAATATTTTACTCAGGACAGTACTGAATAAAAAATAACATGCATTTTGTATTATATCTCTTATTTTGTTAAAATTATTCACATTTTCACAGATTCTGCAAGGGGTTCCCAAACTTTTGCATAAAACTGTATATACTTATATACTGTATATAGTGCCCTCCAATAGTATTGGCACCCTTGGTAAATATGAGCAAAGGTGGCTGTGAAAATAAATCTGCATCGTTTAACCTTTTTTGATTGATTTTTTTTTTTATCATTAAAGTAACACAATGGAAAGTGGGAGGAAAATCTCATTATGATCTTTTTTTTTTTTTTCACTAGTTCAATTTGCCAGTTATTGGCACCCAATTATTGCAACGTCCTTTTCCCAAGATAAAAGCTTTGAGTTTTCTCCTATAATGCCTGATGAGTTTGGAGAACACCCGACAAGAGATCAGAGACCATTCCTTCATACAGAATCTCTCCAGATCTTTCAGATTCCCAGCTCCATGTTGGTGCTTCTCCTCTTCAGTCCATCCTACTAATTTTCTATAGGGTTCAGGTCAGGGAACTGGGACGGCCAAGGCAGAAGCTTCATTTTGTGCTCAGTGGCACATTTTTGTGTTGATTTTGATGTTTGTTTTGGATCATTGTCTTGATGGAAGATCCAACCATTGCCCATTATAAAATTTCTAACAGAGGCAGTCAGGTTTAGATTTTTTTTTATCTGCTGGTATTTAATAGAATTCATAATGCCATGTATCTGAAAAAGATGTCCAGGACCTCCAACAGAAAAAAAGGCCCACAACATTAAAGAGCAGGCAGTATACTTCACTGAACACATACTTTTTATCCCTATGTGCACCAAACCCATCTAGTGGGTTTGCAGCCAAAATCTGACTATAGAAGCCAGTCTCATTTGAAGTTCCAGTCATGTCTAACAACTGAATATGCTGGAGTTTGTTTTTGAGCAGGGAGGATTTTTCTTGAAACCCTCCCGAGCAACATGTGGTGATGTAGAGGCTTTCTGGCATTTTTTTAGGCTTTCTGACCTCGAGACTTAACTAATCTCTGCAATTCTCCAGCTGTGATCCTTGGAGAGTCTTCGGCCAGAGTCTTTAGCTCAAACTCTCCTCCTCACCATGCATTAGGAAACTATAGACACACGTCCTTTTCCAGGCAGATTTGTAACATCTTTTGTTGATTGCAACTTCCTAATTATTTCCCTGATGGTGGGATTTTCAATGCTTTAGCTCTTTTCTTACAGCCACTTTCTATTTTATGAAGCTCAACAATCTGCACATCTGATGGGTATTCTTTGGTATTCCCCTGATTAGGGGGAATTTGGCCTTTATGTTCCTCATATTTATAATCCTATGGAACAAGAAGTCATGGCTGGACAATTTTATGCTCCTAGTCACCCTGTTGCGCCAAAAAAAAAAAAAAAAGTTGTAAATGTGAATACACTTCAAAGATATTTTACTCATAAGAATTTCTTGGGGTGCCAATAATTATGGCCAACATGCATTGGAGAAAAACATTTATTTCATAATGTGAGTTTACCCCAACTTCCAATTGTTTTACTTTAATGAAAGGTTAGATTTTTTTATTTTTAAATAAAAGATCAAAACCATGAGGATTTATTTTCATGGGTGCCAATATTACTGTGTGCGTGTGTGTGTGTGGTAACTGTATTTTAATGTATTTCTGAATAAATGCGTCAAAGACCTACGTGTTCATCCAGCTGACCGACATCACACATTTATTCATCTGCCACCATCTTTGTATTTGAAGTTCAAGTTTTGTGTAAATGGCCTGGTGGCAACTGACAAAAGACCACAACATGTGGTCTCAAAGGAATGGAAAATATTTGATATCTGCTGTTAAATGTCGCCGTTTGGAAAGTGCACAGTTCAAGCTACCGGTGTGCTTGAATAAGGACCGACGACCTGCTCGACTCTATTCTTTGTGATGCTGTCAGAGAAAAACATTCTCCCCTATACTCCTCACCACGAACAAGATAAGTCTGTCAGAAATAAAAGAAACCGCTCTCTGTGTACGCGATACGGCTTTATACATGGATAAATTGCCCCGCAGATTCAATTGGGGGACTGATGGGGGGGCAGGATGGAACAGAGGCAGACTGGAAGAGTGGACTGTTTGAATTGTCATGTGGGCATGAAGTATTATTTACTGTGATGAACAAGCCACACAGTCAGATTATAAATGAGCTTTTCCCCAGGAGAGGGTAAACAGTGACACACTTGACACAAAGACAGACATGGTGTTTGCTTTCGCAGCTTTTTCCTTCTCTACAGCCATATGTACGACGCCACGCGATGAATGATATCACCTTTGTTTCCCATTTCATTTCCTCAGAGACATCCTTAGATTTTTGTCAGTTTTACAGAATATCCCAATCTGTTTGAATTGTCTTCGGTGAGCAGACGAAGACATTAATCAGATCTGCAAGTATGAGACAGTTTAAGGTTTTTTTTTTCCTTCCAGAGGCCAGAAGCATTCTCCACCAGATGGTAGTTTGGCTGTTTCCATGTACCCACACCTGTTTCTCAATTTATTTCTACAGTTTCTTTCTCAACCCATTTCTAATATCACATCCTATTCTGTCCCACTAGGCAATAAGTCAAATCTTGAAACGTGATAAACAAACCATTGCAATTTCGTCCAATTTCGAGCGCAACAGTTGCCAGCCGTCGTGATTCCAGAAGTATTTGACACATTCATTTACTCCGCAGAGATTTAAAACTATTTCTTAATACATAGTTCTAGTCATGAACTAACCCAGCCAGCTGTGAGATGAGTCATGACATTATAAACTTTTATTTGAAGCATGAAGCATTTGGGAAAAGGTACATGGTTTCAAGTACTGTGTACTTAAAGGGTTAGTTCACCCAAAAATATATTTTTGATGAAATCCGAGACGGGGTACTCATGTGAACGCGGGCGAAGACTGACATGAGAAATTGTTGAATAAAGTCGTCATTATGTGTTTTTTTGTGCACAAAAAGTATTCAAGTAGCTTCATAAAATTAAGGTTGAACCACTGATGTTACATGGACTATTTTAACAATGTCCTTACTACCTTCTGGGCCTTGAACGTGTCAGTTGCGTTGCTGTCTATGCAGTGCCAGAAAACTTTCATCAAAAATATGGAATGATACGAGGGTGAATAAATAATGACAGAATTTTCATTTTTTGGTGAACTATCCCTTTTACGTTTTTACAGGGCAATGAAATATGCAGCTAATAAAGCACTCAGATTGACATACTCAAGTTAAAACAACACAAAAATATTGAGCTGCTGACTTATTGTTTCACTGTATAAAAAATGACTGATTATTAGTGTAAAAGCCTATATATTTAAAAAGAACTGTAAAAATTCTAATACATGTGCTTTTCGCAAAGCTTTGTGGTGTATTTCTTCACTATAGGGAATCTGGGGACTTTGATATTTTTTTTTTCTTTTAGCAATCACTCTAGTTAACTTATTTGATAGAATTAAATAAACAATAATGAAGTTCTTTTATAATGACAGTACATTGAAGCTTTGAAAATAACTAAATAAACTACATATCAACTGCTGCTTTTTTTTCTTTTTTAGGAAAATGCAGTGGTAATCTTAACCTTTTGTTTTAAGATTTAACATTTGTACATTGTCTAAAGCAAAAGAGTTGTAAAATAACTGAAAATCTTTTAGAGCTCATAATTTGTTTACAAAAACATAGTACACATTAATGAATAAATCAGTATATATACACTTAATTTACAAGTGTCATGTTCATGATTTTTTTTCATGTAAGCTATAGCTTCTGACCTTTAAATCAAAACACACTCATGATTTTATGACATCAAATACTGCTTTATTTAATTAGAAACGCAGTATTTGTGTATTTTACTTTCATTTTATTAGAAGTAGACCAACAGTGCCCCCTACGGAATTAAAACTCCTTTTCGAACGGGCATTAAAGGGGTCATTGGATGCAAAGTTCACTTTTACATGTTGTTTGCAGTGTGTGTTGGCAGTGTATGTACACATCTACCCTATAATGATAAAAATCCATGCAGTGGTTTTTAATTCTCTGATTGAGCGATTGAGTTGTTGTGTTGCTGGATGTAATAATAAACAAAGTGGTCGTCATTTACTCCCGACATCTGAGCCGCTGAAGATGCAGTGAATTACGTTTGTTTGTGAAGGGAATGCGCCTCCCGCTCTACATAAATGTGTCTATGTTCTCACAAATCATTCGTGATCCAGCTTCACCTACAGCAGAAGTATAAGGTTTTATTTTTTTTTTTATGAATCTCTGCAATCATCTTTCCTAATAATGTGCTAGTTAGCAAGTTTTGTGGCTAAACATGCTAAATGCGGCTAAAGTAAACAGGCTCGTCACCCCACAGAGAGAAAAGAGGGGTGGGGTGAGCAGAGCTCATTTGCATTTAAAGCAACAATCCATCAGAACGGGATGATTTTTGCAGAGCTTATTTTGACAAGGTAAAAATGGTGTTGTTTTATACAAATATTGAGAATTTTTAACCACAGTATATTATAAACTTTTCATTAAGACCCTAAAGAATTATATCAACTTGTGGAAAATGGGCATCCGATGACCCCTTTAAGACCCGGGGGGAGACTGCCGCTGCTGCCACTGTACATGCTATAACTGTTTACTCTATCACACACCGAAAGCATCATTCTGTACGTGCATTCTCAGATTAAATGCAGTGATCCAAAACAGTGAATCTATTCATCATTCAGGCAAACTTTGCTTCAAGAATGAGCCACACTGCTGACGTGATCAAATCGCTAGCACACCCCAAACATGTGAGTTATTCCTCTTATCGGCAAGACATATCAGCATAATTTTTCATATCGGGCCAATGCCAAAATTTACATTCAAAGCCATTATCGGCCATTTCCGATATCAGTCTGATAATATTGTATGTCCCTACTAAATTCTGTCATGAAACTCTAGATAGTGCAGGCTGATGGATTATTAACACAAACTGATGATATTTACAGTGCTAAACTACTTGGCACAAGCTGATTGGTTTGTGTGCAGCCAATGCGCTTGCTGCTTTATATTTAAATGGCCGGTTATAATTCACTACAGAATTTCACAGTGCGCTTTCAGAGTTCGTCTGAAACCCTCCACCTCCCCAGCTCCACCTGTATAGATCTGCTATAGGTTATTATATATGCTCTTTATGGAGCAGCAGTATGTCTTCAATACTCACAGCACCATACCGGTGTACATATTAGCAGTAGCAAGTTCCTGTACTTGCTTTGCAGCAGTAACAATAATCTACAAAAACAACAACCAACAGCCGCACCAATTCATCAATGTAGCATATTTATTCCGCCAAGACCAACACATTAACACTGTCATATGCACTGGCATGCTAAAATCTTCCGAAAGTTGTCATGATGGAATTTACTAACACACACCTTCAGATTCTTTTTTAAATAATAGTCATATTTGACTACTAAATTCTCTCACAGAACTAAAAATGATATTCACAAGCAGTGAACCAGCTGGTAGTTCATTGACAGGAAGATTTGATAGAATGTAGAAATAGAAAGTATTGATCAAGGTGACAAGGGTATTAGTGCCCTTGTATGTCACAGTGAGGGACCAGCTGAGGACAGGAAGCTCTCTCTTCTAGCCAAAAGCCTTATTAAGAAGTGCACATGGTATCTACGAGAGCACACTACTGGACTCAAGCTTTGTATTGAGAATCCACCCTGAAAAACACTTACGCAGTGTATGTGGATTGCTGCCCAACAAGTATTATTTTGGCTTTGGAACAGAATCATTGCACAGGCCTTGTATTTCCCATGTGAACTAATTACAGTGATTGCAATATGGACATTTCATTCAACAGGAAGCAATTTTACAGTGTGTGTGAAGCAGATGCAAGCGTCAGCTCTTGCTTGACATGCAGAGTGATCAAGAATATTGATCCTGTTAAATACAATGACACTGTGATGTAACCCTGACTAAAAATCAGCCATCATACTAGTGTACATATATACCCTTGTCCTAGTCTTTGTTTTACACCACATGCATCTCACATTTTATTGATGCACCAATGGTTTATGATTATACTGACCTTGTAACCCCTAAAAGCTCTGCATTCTGATTGATATCTGCACTGAATGCATATCTGACAGCCAAGCACACATGAGAGAACGACAGCGAGATAGAGAGAGAGAGCTCTTTGAGAAGAGTGGCTGGCCGCTCAAAAACTCAATCAATAAAAGAACCTCTGAAGTGAGCATTGACAAACCTGTTATGTATCACCAGCTTTAATGGATTCTCATGCACAGGATATTCATCAAGTCAGGGCACAGGCCTGCAGGTATACAGCCATGCTACTCTGTATCCCGACCTCTAATTACTTCGCAGGAGGGATGACGAAGACGAAAGAGAGGTAATGTTCAATATCCCTTACACTCTCCAATGTTGAGTCTGATCACTAAAGGATTTGCCCATAACAATAGTGCCGGCAGCAACCCGCATAGCGATTTCTAGCAATGGATATTAATACATTGTTTAAAAAAAAAAAATGGTTCTGGTAAAGAGATATTTTAACCTCATCTCAGTGTATGGGTTAAAGACAATTGTTAATGACTGCAGAAAAAAAATTAATAACATATTGTCTTTAAAACTGAACATATATGACTGTACACACCACCATTTCCAAAAAATGCATGTATAGGATGCATTACGTTATGTTTTTTCATTTAAAAAAAAAAAAAAAAAAAAAAAAAAAAACCTGAACCCTGTTTTAGAAAGCAATCATAATAATAATCTACAAAATTTCCCCAAAAAATGAATCAACATAAACCAAAATAAACCAACAAAATACAAAAATGAATTTTAAAATTAAGAATTGAAATTCATTTAAATAAAAATGACATATCATCTATATCGTATAATTTACTGCTTTATGTTTTTTCTGCATGTATAGGTTGCAAATATTTTACAAAAAAAAAAAAAAAAAAAAAAATCAGCTCTTTTTAGTATCATTTTTAAAATATTTTTGAATATCATTAAGCATCATTAAGCAATCACAATAAACTACTAAATAATCATTAAAAAATTAATCAACATAAACCAACAAAATATAAAAATTAAAACATTTAAATTCAATTAAATTAAAAACATGCTCTTCACATAACAAATGTAATTACAGCATTCAGAGACTGTCTCTATTACATAATTTACTGCTTTGTGTTTTTCTGCATGTGTAGGTTGCACATATTTTATATATATTTAAAAAAAAATCCTTTTTTAGTATATTTTTAGAATATTTTTAGAAAGCAATCATTAAAAGAAAAATAAACTACAAAATAACCATAAAAATTATCCAATATAAAGCCAAAATAAACCAAAAAAATGTTTTTTTAATTTATTAAAATTAATTATGAATGATTTATAAATTAACTGAAATTAAAAACATGCTCTTCACAGAAAAAATGTCATTATAACATCTGCAGACATCATCTCTGTTATATAATTTGCTACTTTATGTTTTTTGTCTGCATTTATAGGTTGCACATATTTTGTATTTTTTAAAAAACTATTTTAGTATAATTTTTGTATTTGTTTTTTATAAAGCAATCATAAAGAGATAATAAAATTCATTGAAATTAAAAATATGCTCTTCACAACACAAATGTAATTATAAAGTCTCCAGAAATCGTCTCTATTACATAATTTACTGCTTTATGTTTTTTTTTTTTTCTATATATTTTAGAAAGCACTCATTAAGTGTTAATAATAAACTACAAAATAACCATAAAAAATTAACCAACATAAACCAAAATAAACCAACAAAATATAAAAATGAGTTTTAAAACTAAAACTTAGAATGCATTGAAATTAAAAACATGCTTTTCACAGAACAAATGTAACTATGTCAAATTATTCAAATAAATATATATTTTTTTAAAAAAAATGAAATTTTAGTTCTATTATTCAATAGTTAAATTAAAGTTACTTGAGGGATTTATTTATATTAAAGTTGACATGAAAAGGAGGTTGCAATTACTTTTTTTAGTGAAATATATCTGAGTGAAATGGCTTCTCACAAAAGAAAAAAAAAAAAAACTGGATTTTGCCCATTTGGATTTTTTTGGATTAAAAAAAAGGAGAAGAAGAATTAAAACAATTAAAAATGAGAATTGTCTGTTTTGGTTTCATGGTTACTTTAAATACCATTTTGACTTAATTGCAACAAGTTTATGATGTGAACAAGATTGCAGATCTATTAGAAAACAGAATTTGCACATATTGTCCAGAGCATTTACTATAGGCTCTGTAATGAGATCTGCATCTGCATCGCCAACCATTCCAAAACACTGGTCCCACTTAGTGAACGTTATCTTATTCTAATAGCTTTGAGAACATTATCTGTGTTTAATACAGCTGCGACTGACAGTGACATCTGCGAGTTGCAATCTCCAAAGCAAACTCCGGCACGGTGCTCGCGGGGTTAGAATGGGCCATACCGCTAGGTAATCGCTAGCCACGCGGTTAATGACTCACACAAGCTGCTGATTCAAGGTGAAGCTGTTAATGCCATTTGTGTGCTTTCCAAGAGATACAATCGCAACAACTGTGCAATCTTTGCTTTGCTAAATTGAAATAAAACAGCACTCAAGGGCAAAGGCTGTAAGGACACCGGCTTTCTAATTTCAGCCTTATCTGCAAGTTCCAGTCACTTATTTAACACACTGTTGAGGCTTCCGGATGTGCACCGAAACCTCCATTTTCTCCTTTCTGAACATTTGCTTCAGATTTTAATTACTTGTCAGTTTCAAGCTGTCCCAAGGCTTAACGCTCGCTGTCAGCTTCCAGTCAGTCCCTCCCAACACGCCATGCGTTGCTGCCAAAAGGTATTGTGTTCGGGATAAGAAAAGTGAAAGAGAGCCTTAAAAAAAAAACGGACTAGTCTTGAATCTCCATGTCACTTTATCGAATGCCCTCGAGCATTCAGGTATAGTAAAAACCTTTGTTTGCTACAAGACATATCCAGCTGCTAATGTGCGGTGAAGCGCAAGGGACATTGCCACAGGCTTACAACATCTCCATCAATTTAAAATCAAAAGGCTGCCGTCTCAATGTGTAAACAAGAAGCATCTTTCAAAAGTACATAGTTCATATCACAACGAATCAAAGCCCAATATGCCACTTCAGTCCAACAGCCTCTCAAGGGTGTTCAGGACCACGGACAGCTCCTCCTTCCCTATTCAACCGCTGCCGCCTCACTACTAAGGTACCAGCATATGAATAAAAATAGTGTCCTTCCAGTCTCATCTAGTCATGTCACATTCCTGCATCATACCAATAGGTCTATGTTTACTGCAGGAACTCTTTTTCATGTATAATATCAGCTTACCTGTATTTGATGCATGCTTTAAATTAATCTGAACTAATCTAGACAGACAGATAGATAGATAGATAGATAGATAGATAGATAGATAGATAGATAGATAGATAGATAGATAGATAGATAGATAGATAGATAGATTTTATTTGTGAACACATCATCATTATTTATCATTATTTATCAAAATAATTAAATTAAATTAACAAATGAATAAATTAAAAATAAGTTCTCTAGGGATCGTCTCTATAATATAATTTACTGCTTTATTTTTTTTTTCTGCATCTATACATTGTATCACATAGCATTTTTTATTTTTTTAAAAAAAATATTTTTTTAGTATAATTTTTAGAATATTTTTAGAAAGCAATCATTACAAGATAATAATAAACTACAAAATAACCACAAAAAACTAACCAACATAAACCAAAATAAACCAACAAAATATAAAAATTAATTTAAAAATAAAAAATTCAATTTTGTTTAAAAAATAAAAATGCTATTCACAAAACAAATGTAATTATAAGGTCTCCATAGATAATCTCTATTACATAATTTACTGCTTTATGTTTTTTTCTTACATGTACAGGTTACACATTTTATTAAAAAAATAACATAAAAAAAATAACAAAAACATATTTTTATAATATTTTTACAAAGCAATCACTAAGAGATAATAATAAACTACAAAATAACTATATAAAAAAAATGAACCAATATAAACCAAAATAAACCAACAAAATATAAAATGAATTTTAAAATAAAAATAAAAAACTTTTTAAAAGAACATGCTCTTCACAAAACAAATATAACTGTAAGGTCTCCAGAGATTGTCTCTATTACACAATTTAGATAGATAAGAGATAATAATAAACTACAAAATAACTATAAAAAAATGAACCAATTTAAAAAAAAAAAACAAAAAAAAAAACAACCCCTTTTATTTTTAGAATATTTTTAGAAAACAAATTTTAAAAGATAATAATAAAATACAAAATAAGTATAATAAAATGAATGAATATAAACCAACATAAACCAGCAAAATATAAAAATGAATTTATCAACAGTTAACTTTTAATTTTTCGGATCATCAGTCATCAAAGCTCTGTAAATATTGGTCACAGACACAGAAATTTAAATTTTACCAAGTTGATTTACTCACTAAAAACTCCCACAGATCATGTTTTCATATCATTTTAAGTCTTATTTTTGACTTAACAAAATGGTTGTATCTAAGTGTGTGAGTTGTTTACTTACTTTTTTAATTAGTCTTAATAACGGCATTATATTGTTTATTCAGACGCGAACGAACACAAGACGTGGGATTACCATAACCAGTCATATCCAATCATATTGCGATGGAAGAATTGCCTCCTTTCACGTGACTTTCCCCCATTCATTCTCAATTATCCCCCACCAAACTCACAGCACGCTTTGGAGTCTGTTCATTTTACATATAAGCATTAATTTGCACCACAGCGGAAATGGACAAAGCCCAAAAAAAAAAAAAAAACTCAGTTTTCAGTAATGATGAAACTATAATAGTAAACTGATTGCTATCAATGTCTGGCTCTTCTTCACCTGTGTAAGTCTTCTCTTTTATTCTCCTCTACTTTACTGGATCATGGCGGTCGTCTCTCAGAATGATCGGTTCAGACCTGTCCTTATCCATTATCAACACACACTCAGCGGTGCTGTAAAAGCCTTCTACCTCATATATCGCCAACAATTGCACTTGTGTTTTATGAGTCTATGTATTAAGTGAGCACATTGGGTGGCTACATAATTTATCATTCATTATGCCTTAGGTGAGTGCTGCAGACATAAAGGATGCTTTTTATAAAGCCACATAATATGATATTAATATGAGCATTGCTTTTCCAACACCGCACATACAGACGTGATGTCTTTTCACCCTCATCCCCTTCTTCATGTCTGTCTATCTGCCCGTCTATCCATCTCTCTCTCTCTATTTCTCTGTATCCGCGGCACGATTGCTCTCTCCTCCACAAAGAGCCTGGCTCAGACACCTTGCATACAAAACAGCTGACTCAATCTTCGAGCTGCATAATCAAGATAAGAGAGATGGAGAGAGAGAGAAGGGGACAGACGTACGCATCTAACAAATGATGTTTTAGGTTTTTGAACTAGCGCAAGTCTTCGTTGATCGTTAGGTTATGCTTAAGCACAGCTCTTGAGCAAATCCTCCCGATGAAAGTCGAGAATGATTCGCCTTGTTTTTTACCAGATGATTAAAGCGAGGGTGGAGATTTTCAATCCGTCTGTAGCTCATAGTGCAATTCAGTCATTCATATATGTTTTAGTGAATGATCTTTGAGCAATGACTCATACATGTACTAAAATAAAAAATAATAACGTTCACTTTATTCTGATCCAAGGTTTTCAAACAGGGGTCCCTGAAAGTACTCCTGTGGGTCCTCCTGAGACATATAAAGCATTATATCATGCATTTTGTCTCAATTACAGTTATTATACACTGTTACCAAGAAAATATAGCTTTTTCATGTTGGGCGGTCCTCAGAATCTGGGGTCTCTGGCTGAAAACGCCTGCTTCAGATGAATAAAATGCATTATTTTAGGCTTCAACAATACTTTTCGACCTGTTATTGTCAAAACAAAACAAGTCCAAAATGAGTTAGTTGCATTTAAAAAAGAAAAAAAAAAAAAAAAACTCTGAGAGTGATTTCTAAGTTTTAAAATGCAAAAAAGAAAAAGAAAAGGTTTGTCCTGCCAAATGCATTTGCGTGTTTTGAGTGGGATAGGTGCACCACTACTCCGTTTGCTGATCCAGTTCTTACTGGAATACACCGTTGTGACAGTAGCATGATGGACGAAGCTCTTTTCTTAATATGTGAACTGTGTTACTCGGATGACCTAATACGCTTAGTATCTTTCAGAGGATGGGTCTCAAAGTTTAACTGTACAGTTATGTCAGTCAAGGTGAGGAAAATCAATTGCATATCCAACTGGATGCACACATTTCACAGTTTAAAGCATGCAGCGCTTACATTTCACAGATAACTGGGCATTTGCACTGAATCCAAGTCCTGTTAAACGGAGCAGGTTGGTCATTTTTTTCATGTCTTTTCTTTTTAACTCAGACTGTGTTTGTAAAATGTGTGATTTTCCTTAATCTGGAGTTTTATTAAAGCACTACAGCTGGTTTGTGTATACGTGAAGTCTTTGAAATGACATACTCCACATGTCTGCGTCATACATCCAGTCTTAACTCAATTATTACGTCTCTGAATAATTTATCAGACTTCCAGAGTCAAATGATTTCTTAATTTAGCAATCCTAACGTGCAGTCCACAGAGAAACACTCATGCACTGATTCTACTCACGACTGGAAACGAACTGTATTTGTATATACAGTAAGCAGCGCACTTTCATTTCTGAAATAGACTGGAAAACTTTCAGAGCTTTGTCGGCGTAAACGGATACCGTAAGCTACTATAAGCGCATTTGCCATGTACAGATCGCACTCGCACACGCGATTCACTAAAATCTAGTGACTGAGGACTGAAAGGGGCGATCAGTTGTCAGTTTTACGGCTGAAGGCGAACTCTAGCGGCAAACCAAATCTGTCTGCTGTCCATGGTCCTGAAACGCTGGGCGACATTCTGTAGCTTTTAGCGAAAGTGCAAGATATTCAAGCGTGTGAGATCTCTAAGTGAGACGCTTTGGAGTTCAACAAGCCTTAAACTAACAGGAATGAAGTGTTCACTTCCTGCACGTAGCTTAGAATTCCATACATTAGCGCACAAATGCATCATGTCAGTATTTGTCAAATGATTCCACGCAGAATGTCAAATGATTCCAAAAAGAACTCGCGTCTACGTTTGAACATCCATGTACACTCACGCCTTAGTGCAAAACGAAGCGAATTAATGATCGGTTTAAGTCCGTGTAGGTCTCACTGTCCAACTCAACACATTAGCCGATGGATTTCCAAGTTAAGACAAGTCACGCCGAGGCATTTGTTGCAAATACGCGGATGTACAAAAGCCACATGGATAACTTACATGTCTCAGACTACACTTGCGCTCCTTTCGTTTCCCGTCCGACAAACCCAACGTTAGAAGCGACGTAGATGCGACATTCCAAAGCATTTCTCACTTACCTCTTTCGCAGAGCGAAGCAAGAGTCTCTCCGTAACCAAACCGGGGTCCCTATGTCACCATGTACCCCCTTGACATTTTCTAAGAGGCAGTAGATATCGGACGAGGGTTAAAAAAAAAAAAAAAAAAAAAAAACGCACACACACACACAAGGTTCCTCTTGGCCTCGGAATACAAAGAGCTGCAGCTCCTCACTGCGTCAAGCGCGATCCTCAAAGATCCATTAAAGAGCGAGTGATTAATTCAAGGCAGAGCCTTTATGTATTCCGCACAGACAGAGACATGGCAGAGTAGTTTTGTCTGTCATAACGCGAGCGGCAGCGCCTTGTAACTATTTCCAGTCATTTATTAGTTGAGTTGAGGAGCGCGGGACTAGAGCACTGCTCATCCACAAGTCCAGTTGGGGCAAAGTTAAATCTCATAATAAGATTGTAGGTTACTGCGAGGCTATAAATGGTGTGGGTTCGACACTGAAGGCAAGAGGGCTGTGCGCCACGTGAGAGAACTGTTTAGTTCAAAATGTGAGATGTTAACACATCATCACTGTACGCGGGAAGCATCTAAACTCGTGTTATTTTCGAATTTGTAAATCTGCTTAACGCAGCACGGGGAGAACATAGGTTGTGTAGAATAAAGCCTTTTGCAAACATGCCAATTATACTATTTACGCTGCTGATCGAGGGATTAATATCTAGCCTGTTTTATTCCTTCAGAAAAAGTTACAGCACCAACAATACCTGTTGTGCTATTGGAAATCTGTTTTTTAAAAAATACCGGTGCCGATTTTTTTTCAAACAATCGGTAATTAGTATAGAGCACCGTAATAAAATAGCATATGTACTACTTTTTAACGACGCGTCTACTAAATTAACAGAGCGACCAGCGTCGTTCGATTTCAGAACGAATGATTCAGTATAAGAGCTGGTTCTTTACAGTGAATCGAGAACAGTGCAATCGCCAAACGAATGAATCTTAGGAGATGGTTCTTTTTAGCGAATCAAAAACAGTGTTTGGTCCAAATACCGAACAAATGGCTCGTAGGAGTAGCTTATAATAATTATAAAACATACTAAGCGTAGTTCGACTATCAAAATACAACATGGAAAGACTTGTCCAATTATCAAATGAACGACTCATATGAGTTGGTTCTTTTGGTGAATCAAAAACGCCTACTCAGTCAGGGCGGATATTGAATTAATCTGACTAAAAACGGTTCAAACTCACATTTTGCATTATGTTCTATTATATGTATTTCTGTTGCATCCTGTTGTTCTATTAAATCTTGATTATTTCATAATTTGGCAAAAGACTGCTGAAGGCAGTAATGTAATAAGAACTGCATTACATTGAAGAACTACACTACCAGTCAAAAGTTTTTGCACAGTAAGATTTTCAATGTTTTTTAAAGAAGTCTCTTCTGCTCACCAAGCCTGCATTTATTTGATCCAAAATACAGCAAAAGCAGTAATATTGTGAAATATTTTTACTATTTAAAATAACTGCTTTCTATCTGAATATATTTTAAAATGTAATTTATTCCTGGGATTAAAGCTAAAATTTCAGCATCATGATTTACTGTTCAAGAAATGTTTTATTATTATTATTATTATTATTATTATTATAATTTATCCATACTTAGTTGAGTAGTTTTTTTTTTTTTTTTTTTTTCAGGATTGTTTGATAAATAGAAAGATACAAAGATCAGAATTTATCTGAAAAAAATGTTTTTTGTAACAAAAGTCAGTATTTTATTTATTTATTTATTTATTTATGTGAAAGAAATTATAGAAATTAATACTTATATCTAGCAATGATGCTTTAATTTGATCAAAAGTGATGATAAAGACAATATATAATGTTACAAAAGAAATGTTGTTCTTCTGAACTTTCTATTCATCAAAAATCCTGAAAAAAAATCTACTCAACTGATTTCAACATAATAATAATAATTCAAATGTAAAGTCGGCAACACCAAGGCTCCAAAGGTATCGCAAATTTTTTTAAAAAAAGCTTTCGCATAGCGTGTGACGTTTCGAGCACGCAGGCTCTTCATCAGAAACGTCACACGCTATGCGAAAGCTTTTTAAATAAAAATTTATGATACTTTTGGAGTCATGGTGTTGCCGACTTTATATTTGAATTGTACATGTTTTTAGTCGAGCACCCTTTTGAGATTGATGTGCGTGCTTTTGTTTGTTTTTTAACATAATAATAATAATAAAGCAAATCAGAATATCAGAAAGATTTCTGAAGGATCATTTGAGTGGGGTAATGATGATAAAAATTCAGCTTTGAAGTCACAGGGATATATTGCATTATAAATATATATTCAAATAGAAAACAGTTGTTTTAATTAGTAAAAATATTTCAAAATTTTACTGTATTTTGGATCAAATAAATGTAGCCTTGATGAGCAGAAGAGACTTCTTTAAAAAAAAAACATTAAAAATCTTACTGTCCAAATACTTTTGACTGGTAGTGTATAAGAATCATTAATGCCGCCATTGTTGAACTATCAATAAGAGGTATCACAAACGGAATCACTAAATTCCCATCCAATCTCCACACATACAGTCAGCATTCTCAAAATACAGTTTCTTGCTGGAATCATACAGGGAGGGGTAAAAAAGCGAAGGAGGGAAAAATAAGACTGGCATCATTGCATATTGACTTCATGCACTCTTGGGAACAGCACCTATCCACCACATCCTCCAAATGCACTCAGTCACAATTTAAGGTTGGTAAACCTTTGAGGTACGACTGACAGGCATTCTTCATACTTTGTAACCTTGACTCTCTGGAAGCAGTACTTGAAGAAGGGGGCAGCAGGGAGATGTGGGCTGCTGCCTAAGTGTTTGGCACAGGATGGATGCATTGTGGAGGCTGAAGTTCCCCAGCTCTCTGCAGCACTCATAAAGAAGCACACAGGCACTGAGTGGGCATCCATCTGTAGAGAGGCGCTGGTGATCTGGTGCATTACCCACAGAGTGGCCGGGCTTGTGTGTGTGTGTGTGCCTGCTGAGGATCACCGGTCCGCACAGCTGCAGGGTTGGGGCTGTCAGCGCTGACTGCTCATTAGAGTGGGCAGGCTGATGTGACGTGGCGAGGTTAAATGCTTGCTATTCCTGTTGTAGGTAGTAGTCAATCAGGGGTAAGACGAGGGGTGCAAATTGATCTTTCAGTAAGTTTTATGCAACACTGTAAATGTTGCAGGCTCTCATAAATGAGTCACACAAATGTTCTCTTTATTTAAATGTATATTTGTTTTCACAAATCAAAGCAGCTGAAGCTATGTTTATGTTAGCAGGGCTATCAGACCTGTAATTTGTATCTGTGCTAATGAATTCCAGCTGATTAATAATGAAAGGGAGAGCTTTACTGCTAAATACCTTCTGGGCTGCATGCAAGTAAGTGTAGGTTAATTGGATATTGTTAAGTGCAAGTAAAACATGCCAATGAGCAAGATCAGCCTGAAATACCATACATTAATGCCACTGGTGTCATTCTGGTCCTAGTCTTGGCTCCTTTTAATGATTCCAGCAGCTTAACAGTCTTAAAATAATCATTACTAGAACAGAAAGGAATACATAGTGTCTACAAAGACTTCTAAATTAATCTTTTTAAAGCCAACATCCATTGACCACTGAGGTCAAAAAGTAACATACATCTTGCAAAACATGCAGAAAGTTCATTATTTTCAACAGGTTTCATACAAAATGCATGTTATTTTTTATTTAGTACTGACCTGAATAAGATATTTCACATAAAAGACATTTACATATAAATCACAAGAGAAAATTATAGCTGAATTTATAAAAAGAATGGTTCATTTTGTCTTCTGGGAAACATGTATCTTCTGTAGCATCTCAAAGGCAGCACTAAATGAAATATATATATATATATATATATATATATATATATAGGCAAAATAAGAAAAACATGCACATCTTCATTCTGTATGAAAGTTTACACCCCTGGCTCTTAATAAATTGTGTTTCCTTCTGAAGCATCATTGAGCATTTGAACCTTCTGTAATAGTTGCATATGAGTCCCTCAGTTGTCCTCAGTGTGAAAAGATGGATCTCAAAATCATACAGTCATTGTTGGAAAAGGTTCAAATACACAAAAATGCTGGAAAACCAAAGAATTTGTGGGACCTGAAGGATTTTTCTGAAGAACAGCAGGTAGTTTAACTGTTCAGGACAAAACACAGCTGTGGATCATTCAGGTAACAACACCATATTATAAAACTTTAATAAATAAATACATTTTTTTATGAAGTCAACTATTATTTTCTCTTGTGGACTATATGTAAATGTCTTTTGTGTGAAATATCTTATTCAGGTCAGTACTAAATAAAAAATAACATGCGTTTTGTACAATCCCTCTTATTTTGGTAAAACAATTAACATGTTGCAGATTCTGCAAGGTGTATGTAAACTTTTGACCTCAACTGCAGAGTTTCTTCATTAGATTTGGAGAAATTTAACCTTACATTACTTTCTCAACAATGGATGCTCAGCAGAGAATGGGTGCCGTCAGAATGAGAGTCCAAACAGCTGATAAAAACATCATAATAATCCACAAGTACGGTTTATAATAATCCACACATGATTCCAGTCCATCAGTTAACACCTTGTGAAGTGATACGCTGCGTGTTTGTAAGAAACAGATCCATCATTAAGATGTTTCAACCTTAGCTTCTGGCCAAAATATAAATTCATAATCCATAATAACGCTCTCTAGTAACGCTACAGCACTAAAAAAAAAAACAAAAAAAACTTCCCCTAAAATATTTCTTAAGAACTGTTTTGGACTGTTTTGGAGCTCCCCCTTGAATTTTCCCCCTGATTCACATAAGGTGACTTTTTCATTGGAGAAAGACTTTTATTATGGATCGAAGGGCTCCAACCAATCCCAGCCCAGGGTCTTATCTAGCGAAGCGATCGGTCATTGTTTTCGAAAAATACAAATTTGTATACTTTTTAAGCACAAAAGCTTGTATAGCACAGGCTCTGGGATGCACGTCCACGGGTCATTCCTGAATGATTCATTCATTTTGAACGAATCTTTAATGTGACTCGGGAAGAACGAGTCATCTCGGGGAGTGATTCATTCAGTCGCAACATCCTATTAGGTTCTGTACTGGAATTAGTTCACCTGTTTCGAGTCTTCGGGTTTTTTGAGTCGTTGGTTCATCTTATGGGGCTGCCACGTGACACTGATTTTGCTAAAATGAACGAAATGACTCGAAAAAAGATTTGTTCATTTTGCTGAACGAGACTCAAAGGTCCGAGTCTGTAAAATGATCCAAAGTTCCCTTCACTACTATGAATCACATCTTTGAATCACCACAAGTTCATCGTCCGTGTACTCCAGCTCAAAAAAGAGAGTATGTCGAAAAACTCCATGTTTATTTCCTCCTACAACTTCAGAATCGTCCGACATTGTTGTACCTTTTCGTTCGTAAACAGCATTTAACTTATTTGCACTTTCTTAGTCTTTGCACGTTCGCTTTGTAAACACTGGGTCTGTAGTTCCGCCTACATTCCGAATTACCTTTCGACATGATTCAATAGTACGTGAACGCACATCCCAGAGCCTGTGCTACATTTTGTGCTTAAAAAGTACAAATTTTTATTTTCCAAAATAAATGACAGATCGTTTCACTAGATAAGACCCTTATTCCTCGGCTGGGATCGTTTAGAGCCCTTTGAAGCTGCATTTAAACTAAATTTTGGAACTTCAAATTCAGGGCACCAATGAAGTCCATTATGTGGAGAAAAATCCTGAAATGCTTTCCTCAAAAAACATAATTTCATGAACATGAACATTTTGGATGAAAATGGGGTGAGTAAATTATTTAAGAATTGTTGTTCAGGAAGTGGAGTTCTCCTTTAATGATTTATTTTGATTCATTTTGGATTATTTCATGTTTTTATTAGCTGTTTGAACTCTCATTCTGACGGCACCCATTCACTTCAGAGGGTCCACTGGTGAGCAAGTGTTGTAATGCAAAATTTCTCCTAATCTGTTCCAATGTAGAAACAAACCCATCTACATCTTGGATGACATACTGTTGTGTCATATGGTTTTAATTAACTTAAAAGAATCAGAGTCATTTGTTTGAGAGTTAGAAATGCTGGTTGCACTGAATGTTTAATTCACTAAAGAGAGTGGAATCATAGTAGTCATTCGTTCTTTAATTAAACTACACTGTTTTTTCAGCTTTGGCGAAAGAATGTAAGATCCATAAACAGAATTAATATTTGTAGTATTATAACCATTTGATTTTAAAAAACAACAAAAAACACCTGAAATCAGTTCAGCTAACTCTTCACTAATGGTGCTTCTTACCGGTTTGATCGAAAATCCTCAACAATCGGTTAAACATGTATTTTACAATCCAGTAATAAAAGGAGGCATTTTAGGGTATGCACATATTATACAGCAACTATTCAGCTTGAATCAGAGATGCACTGATTGGAAATCTCAGTGAGCCTTTTTTCAAAGCAGAATGTAAAAACAGATGAATCTGACTGATTAAACGTGATGCCAATCTGGAGAGAAGAAGATGCACTTAGACACTCTGCAAATTGCCAATTCACCTACAATCAGTCTACAAAGCATGAATATGGGATTTTATTATATTTGCACTGAGCTGTCTAAACTGAGGCTAAATATTTTAAGTAGCTGTCAATATTATAGAGAGCGGACTCTAATGTCCGTAAATGGGTTTTGGAGAGAGGAGAAGACAGGCTGTGAGGTGAGTTATTGGTTGTGATTTATTCAAATCCTCCATTTATTTGCTAAGCCTATTAGATGGCGAGGAGAAAGAGGAGGCTAGTTATAATTCTGAAGAGGAAATGTTTAGTGGCAGTTGATATAATGGAGCATCTGCCACCCCTGAATATGGCAGATCCATCTTAACATCTGGACTATGGACAGATGCCTGCAGCAGTTCTCCTTTTGCTTGGGCAATGTCAGAAAGATGAGACACTATTAGGTCCGGGTTTTTTCAAATGCGTGATTTAAGAGCCGTAGTAGCAATGGTATACCATTTGTTTAAGTGGCTCAACATTTTTCCCTCACAGCAGATGTGGATGACTGCCGTTAGTGGTGTGAAGTGCTCATTGATTACAGATTTTTATGCCATATGGGCCCTCCATGATGCTTCTTTGTAGGGCAGTTGCTAATATTTCCATACATCTCCACTGGAAAATGGGACTTTTTGAATGGGAAAGCGAAATGTAATTGCTATTACTCCATTTATTTTTTAATTCTCTGGTAATGGTATTATTGTCAAAATTGGATTATGCAAATCTATGTTTAGAGGATTACTGTGTTTAAAATATGAGACCCAAAATTACATTTCATGAATGAATGGCGAACTCAACAGACTGGTTTTCTTATACTGTGGTCTAAGTCAGTTTATGTAAGTGTCTCATGTGTCTCATATGTATGTATATGGAAGCTTATTTCCCCCACAGAATAAAAACAACCTGATCTCGTGATGGAAGCGTACCTGTTGAGACTTTTTCGCAAGACGCAAAATACCGCCATGTATGTTTTTTTTTTTTTTTTTGTGACATATTCGATGTGAAATGTACACTGAGTGGCACTAAAAAAAGTGTTTTTTTGTTTTTTTTCCCCCCAGAACAGATGAATGTACATATGGTATGTTATATGTGACGTTGGTTTTGTACGTTTCACCACAGTTCTGACTTGAAATGTCCGTTGAGTGGCACTATAACTCTAATCCTCCATGACGTTTTAGGATGTGTTCACACTTGCAGTTCGGTTTGTTTGGTTCATCTGGTCCAGACCAAAAAGGAAAATGATACAGTTGGTCCTGGTCCACTTAGTGTTCACACTAGCGTTTTTGACAGCGAACATAAAGATACCAAACCAAACCTAAAGGTATAGTAATACGTTCATAACCTGATTGTTCAGGTTGATTGATGTATATTTTTTGACAGAACTCACCAAACACTCCAAACAAAAGGAAAAGGTGCGTTCAACTTAAAGCGGCGCTGTGGGTGTATGACATCTGTCACGATTGCCTGCTGGAGTGCCTGTGATCGCCACTTGAGGGCACTCCTCCCCGGACTCTTGCCTTTGCTTTTGGACTCCATTTCCCATGTGTCCCTTGCCCCTCATGTGATCATGTCATGTGCTACCCTTATCTGTGTGTCATGTCCTGATTGGTTCCTTGTTGATAGGTGTCTTGTTCCCATTGGTTGGTTTTGTCATGTGTCCTCCTGGTTTTCTATATAAGCTGTTTGTTCAGTGTTTAAGTTTGCTGATTATTGTATCGCCGTTTCCTAGTACCAGTGTTTATCTTTCCGTGTTTCCTAGTTCCCCTGTGTTTTTGACCCTGATTGTTTCCTAGTTTTATGATCATTCACTGATCCTGCCTGCCCTGACCCTTGCTTGTTTTTCGGACCCTTTTGGATTATTCTTTTATGATACTGTTTGCTGGTGTTCAACCCTGCCTGTCTTGACTACGTTTGAAAATAAAGCCTTGCGTTTGGATCCCCAACTCCGTTGTCCTGACCCCATCCATTACAGAATAATCAGCCATACCCGGATCCAGCGGCTTTATTCAACAACCAGCTCAACCATGGTCCCAGTCGACCAGCTACTTCATCTATGACAAGGATACCAGTTGTCATATGAAGTACCACTGTATGATGAAGTTTTGTTTAAGGACTTGTTTCGTTTTGGACTTAATGAACCCGCAAAATCACAATTGTGGCTCTCCCTTCACTGTGGGTGAAGCTGATGACTTTGAAACCCCAAATAATTTTTTTTGGGGTGGGCAACATCGCCAAGCTCCGGCGGCAGCGAAGCTTGATCCATCATGGCCACCATCAGGTCCAGTGATTATGGTCGCCAACCCACAACCACTTCACAAGATGGCAGTCAACCCTGAGATAATTCACAAGATGGCCGCCAACCCTGAGCCCGGTCACAAAATGGCGGCTACAATAACACTCCATCATATCACTGCTGCCATCCCTGAGTCAAGTCAAGTTACAGCTGATGTTCCTGAATCAAGTCAAGTTACAGCTGTTGATCCTGAGTCAAGTCAAGTTACAGCTGTTGTTCCTGAGTCAAGTCAAGCTACAGCTGTTGTTCCTGATTCAAGTCAAGTTACTGCTGTTGTTCCTGAGTCAAGTCAAGTCACCGCTGATCTTCATGAGCCAAGTCACATCTCAGCTGGTCTCCCAGAGTCTTGTTACATCACAATTGATCGTCCAGAGTCTCGACGCGTCACAGCTGTCGTTCCAGAGCCTCGCCACATCTCGTCTGACACTCTAAGGTCCCAACCTATCATGATGGCCAGTGTTTTGGACCCACCACTAATGTCTGTGCGGGCTGCAGGCATCCCAGTGGCATCAGCACCCACAAGCCCAATCATTATAGGGATCCTGCCACCCGCAGCTGCTCTTCCCTTAATGGCGGTCGCCATTTGGTGCGTGTGGGCTGCACACTCCACTCCAGAGGCCTCATCTGTCCACGAGTCTGCTCCAGAGGCCTCGTCTGTCCATGAGTCTGCGCCAGTGCCCCCGGAGGTGGCAGTTCCAGCTGCAGAACCTCCAAAGGGGGCGGCGTCCATTTATTAACTCTCAACCTGTCCCGTCACGACTCAGGAGGCCATCTGTGAACTCTCTCCCTGTCCTGTCACAGCCATGGAGGCCGTCTGCAAACTCCCGCCTGGTCCTGAATGTGGTCCGTGTATGAACCCTCTGCTCATTCTGTCCTGGCTATGGCGGCTACCTATGAACTCTCAGCCCTGACTGCCACAGCCAGGGATGTTTGCTGTGAACTCCCTGTCTGTCTGGTTCTGGCCATGGAGGCCATGAATGAACTCTCTGCCTGTCCTGTCACGGCTATTGAGGCCGTCATAGAACTCTCTGCCCCGTCTGTCTCAGCAAGCCACATCGACTACAAACTGTCTGCCTGTTCAGATTCCACAGAGACTGCTAAGAGACCTACTGTTTTCCCTGTCTCTCTTTTTGTTGCTCTGCCTGCCTCTTCTGTCCCTGTTTTCCCCAGGTCCCAGTCCATGCTACCACCCTGGTGGGCTCCTGATCCGCCCTGGTGGGCTCCTGCTCCGCCCTGGTGGACTCCTGCTCCATCTGCTCTGCCCTGGTGGGCTTCTGTTCTGACCTGGTGGTATTCTGTTCCATCTGCTCTGCTCTGGTGGACTCCTGCTCCATCTGCTTCGCCCTGGTGGGCTCTTTCTCCGTCTGCTTCGCCCTGGTGGCCCTCGGCTCCTCCTGTCCTGCCAGCACCACCCTGGCTCCCTGCTCTGCCGGCTCCGCCCTGGCTCCCTGCTTTGCCGGTCCTGCCTCAGTCCCCAGGTCCCACACTTCCACATGGACCTGGCCCTCCATCCCTCCCCCCCATTCTGCCTCTGCTCCGCCTCCCTTATGGACTCTTGTCTGTTCTCTGTTAGGAGCGTCTGGAAGCCGCTCCTTAAGGGGGGGGGGCTATGTCACTATTGCCTGCTGGAGTGCCTGTGATCGCCACTTGAGGGCACTCCTCCCCGGACTCTTGCCTTTGCTTCTTGGACTCCATTTCCCATGTGTCTCTTGCCCCTCATGTGATCATGTCATGTGCTACCCTTATCTGTGTGTCATGTCCTGATTGGTTCCTTGTTAATAGGTGTCTTGTTCTCATTGGTTGGTTTTGTCATGTGTTCTCCTGGTTTTCTATATAAGCTGTTTGTTTAGTGTTTAAGTTTGCTGATTATTGTATCGCTGTTTCCTAGTACCAGTGTTTATCTTTCCGTGTTTTCTAGTTCCCCTGTGTTTTTGACCCTGATTGTTTCCTAGTTTTATGATCATTCGCTGCCTGCCCTGACCCTTGCTTGTTTTTCAGACTACCCTTTTGGATTATTCTTTTATGATACTGTTTGCTGGTGTTCATTCACTGACACACAATGCTGTCTGCTGGACTAAGCATGCTCGTTGCGCACACATGATTTTATTTTCACTACGTGCGAACTCACAAAGAGCTCATAAAAGGCACTTTACCTCCTCGTTGCTCCACGTTTGCCCCCTGCTCATTTTGTTTTGGATACACCCCTTCTGGTTTTTGGTTCGTTTAGAAGTATTTGGTACATGTTGCGTGCATATTTTATTCTTACTCACATGAATCGCACTAACAGAGCAATCACACCAGAGTTTTAATCAAACCAAATATGACAAGTGAACACACCTTTAAAATAACGTACTAGCTGCACTACACCTAAACCTACTCGATAGTAACAAAAGCAAATGTGACATAAAAACACAATTGCAAGCATGCCGTTTTAGCTTGTTTTCATCGTGAGTCAGGTTTTTCACGGGATTCGTACCCAAGGATTCTGCATCTCAAATCCATTTCAATGCCGGCTGCGCTACCAAGCAAGCTTGTTAAATTCGGAATGTGAAACATATGGAACTGTAATTATAATTGTGTATGAAAACGATTACAAGCGCTCGCTGTTTTACTGCCTCCAATGTTCTGTTGGAAACTGCAATGTACTTATTGGTATTTTGCGTCTTGTGAAAAAGTCCCCACAGGTAAGTTTTCATCATGAGAATTTTTTTTTTTAAAGTAAATTGCGACTTTTTTTTTTACAATTCTGACTTAGAGATAAAACGTCAGAATTGTGACATATACTGTATATTCTCAAAATTGTGAGGAAAAGTTGTAAATCTCCATCTAAACTTTAAAGTTACTGAAGTATACTGAAGTTTCAAAGTTTATAACTCAAAACTGACCCTTCACAAAGACCCACCCTTCTTCATTACTGCTGCTTGTCCGACAAGCCTTAATACTTTCACGCCACACACCATGTTCTCACAGAGTGAAAAATTAAAAAAAAAAGTCAGATTTGTGACACACAAGCTCAGAATCGCAAGATTGCAAGAAATAATTCAAAATTGTGAGATATAAACTGAGATATGTTTGATATAATCTCTAATTTTAGACTTTTTTTCCCTCACAATTGTAAGTTTATATCTAACTGTCAGACTTTTCTTCTCAGAAAATGCCACCAACAATGGCAACTTAAAGGTAAAGTTCACTTCCAAAACAAAGAATCACATATAATGTACTCACCCCTTGTCATCCAAGATGGTCATGTCTTTGTTTCTTCAGTTGTAAAGAAATAACGTTTTCTGAGGAAAACATTTCAGCATTTTTCTCCATATCGTTTCGCTGGATAGGACCCTTCTTCCTTGGCTGGGATCGTTTACAACCGTATTTGGGAACGTTTGAAGCCGCATTTAAACTGCATTGTGGAAGTTCAAAATCGGAGCACCATATCAGTCCATTATATGGAGAAAAATGCTGAAATGTTTTCCTCAAAAAACATTATTTCTTTACGACTGAAGAAAGAAAGACATGAACATCTTGGATGACAAGGGGGTGGGTACATTATATGTGAATATTTGTTTTGGAAGTGAACTTCTCCTTTAACATTTTGGAATTATGTTAGTATATATCTCACAATTAAATTTTTCCCCCTCTGAAGTGGAATATTCCATGGCAGAAAAAAATGTGGTTACTCAATGAAGACACAGCAGAAGTGTCACGTTTTCAGCCATCTCACTCTAAGAATGCGTCAAAAAAAAAAAAGGTGGACTGTCTGTGATAAGTGTTTTGTCTTGCTCCTCCCTCTAAATTTCAATGCCTCATAAATAATGCAACAGTATGACAGCCTGCATAAATGTTACAAAGCAGTGTAAGTTGGTGAATATGTAACGTTCCCTGTGACTTTTACTGGAGCAGAGTTCCTCAACATCAGCAGAATTGTGAAAGTACAGCAAGAACAAGATAACAGCATTAAGAATCAAGGCTTTTACATACAAGAACATACAACTTTAGGAGTTTTTTCTTCAGAAGTGCATTTTAGTCTAACAGTAGGTAAGAAACCTTTGCGCTCTTTTGAGGTGTGTGATGTGCCATCATTTACATAAACATGCTGAGTTCACTGTCTGAGGTAACAGCAGTTCATTACGTAGGAGTTACATTTGCATAGATCTGAATATGCAGTGACATCGGATGAGGTTGGCACAGGCTGTGCTTCCTTTGAGACAGTTAAGTACACATCTCTTTGGTAAATTGGTGAAGCTTATGCTTGCAGTTATTTTACAGTTGAGGCATTTCACTCTTTAATAAAAATGAATAAGTAAAATTATGTAGAAGCAAACACAGTCTAGAAATTGGTTACTGGAAAGCATAGTTTGCTGAGCTTCCAAACTTCCACTCACAAGCACGTAATTTAAGCCATATTTACAATCGACTTTCTATAAATAAATTCTCCAAAAAAACTCTTCTTCTTTGCCTGCTTCTGAACTATTCTAGCTTACTCTTGAAACTTGGCATTGTGGGACTGCGAGAGTCACTTGCTCTTGTATGATAAATTGCTTGTGATGTTCCCCATTTGTAAATCGCTTTGGATAAAAGCATCTGCTAAATGACTAAATTTAAATGTAATGTAAATGTAATGAGTTCAAATCCCTAGCTCTAAGTATGAGCAATTGTAATAATGAAGCTTGCCTTTGCAAGCACCACTCAATATTTGCTAACACCGACTATACACATAAGGCAAGATATGTGGAAGAAATGAAGATAACATAATTTCAGCTTTTTATTTCATTTTCACAGGCAGCACAGAAGCTGTACCTAAGTGCCATATATTATATAAAACTGCATGCACATGACTGTTTAATACTGCACAAAGGTCGCATACATTTTTTTTACATGAATTACAATTGCTATTATGTAAAAATGAATTAATAATAAGCATAATAATAATATCCTAAATACAAATAATAAATAATTATAAATTTTGAGAAATTTGTAAACATTAATACTTATTTGTAATAACAATAGAAAACACAGTAATAAAAAGAAAATGGTTTTGAAATTAATGATTTACATATCAGTAGTAATAATAATAACACAAAACAACTAAATATTATTATTATTATTATTAAAAGAAAAATAATAATAAAAAATAAAAAATAAGATAAACTACATTATTATTATTATTATTATTATTATTATTATTATTATTAAATTATCCTAAATACAAATAATAAATAATTATACATATCGCAAAAAATATTTTGTAAACTTTATTAATTATTTGTAATACCAATAGAAAACAGAGTAATAAAAAGAAAATTGTCTGAAATTAATATTTTACATATCAGTAGTAGTAAAAATAATAAAAATAACACAAACAACAAAATATTATTATTGTTTATTATTATTATTATTATTATTATTATTATTATTATTGTTGTTGTTGTTGTTGTTGTTTTTTTATTATTATAATTTTGTAAATATGAATCATTACTATTTTTAATAGCAATATAAAACACAACAATATAAAAGGAAATTGTTATGGAATTAATATTTTACATATCAGTAGTAGTAATAATAATAATAATAATAAAAATAAGACAAACAACACAGTTATTATTATTATTATTATTATTTTTTATTATTATTATTATTATTATTATTATTATTGTTATTATCATCCTAAATACAAATCAGAAATAATTATAAATGCACTTTGTAAATCATTATTATTATTTTAATAACAACATAAAACACAATAATATTAGAGAAATTTGTTATGATTAATATTTGTAAAATTAATATTTTACATATCAGTACTAGCAGTAATAATAATAAAAAAACACTAACAACTAAATTATACAATTACTATTATTCAAAATATCTAAATACAGTTATTATTATTTATACCAATATAAAACAATATAAATAAAAAAAATACAGTTATGAAATAAATTTTTTAAATAATAATAAATAATAATAATAATAAAATATTATTCTTACAAAATAATTATATTATAATAATTATATAACACAAAAACTATATTGTTAAAAATAATAATATTTTATTATTCTACATATACATATGAAAATGACAATATTGATTTCATTTCTAACAGGAAACACTGACCTAAGGGTTCTATAATCTGGATTAATGTTAATTTTGAAATATACAAATATATCCATTATTCACATAGTTTTTATATTATAAATTAACAATAAACAACAATATATTTAGAAATCAATATTAACTTGTAAAAATCATGTTCACTGATAACATTTAATGCATTAAATAATTTTAACAAATTTGACCATAGTGTTACCATAAAATACATGCTTTATCATGACAATGCCAAAGTTCTGCTCTGATGATCATCATATGTTTATTTGTTTGTTTACCAACTCAAAATTTGCATGCATTTCAGAAATGAGACAGCCCTAAAGGAATAGATTCATCATGCTAACGCCACTGCACCAGTGAGTGGGACCTCTCAGAGAAAACATCTTCAGATTTCATGTCTAGCAGCAGTCTTGTCCAGAAGGCCAAAGAACTGTAAATGCAGCGCTGTATGACTCAACCAGACGCCTGCAAACGTCCAGTACAGCTATGCAGGAGAAAATGCTCTAATGTAGACCAGCCACAGTATCACATTCACTCACATTCAAGTGTATATAAACACACATACAGAGTCTCAGAAACACATATAGCCTCACGCAACACGCGTCGTGACCCCGCAGCGGCAGCTTTCGTCCCGACCACTGGGATAAACACACCACCTACTCTAAAAGCCCAACAAAAGAGCTACATCTCCTCTGCCAGCAGTGACATGCCTCTTTTCTCCCCAGACTCCTGAATGGAGGGCCCTTATTTGCAGCAGTATGGAGGCAGAGTGCAATGCCCAACTTGTGTACTTTGAGGTTACTCCAGCCAATCCCAAAGGGCCGCCCTACTCCACGGCTGTAAATAGTGCTTGTCTCAGATTGATACACTTACAAGGAACAAGCGCGCAGGGTTATTTGGACAGTGGACGCATGGCATGCATAATTAAAATTGGCTAAGTGCCTGCGCGCAAGGCTCGGGTCATTTCTGCCGGCTTGTTCCGTGTCCGTCAGCTAAAGATGAAATTTCCGGCCTCCCTTTATATCCAGGGGTATTTGGCTCACAAATATAGCACGTACTTGTTTTACCCATCTATATTCATAGCCGGATGAAAGGCAGCCGCTTTTTTTGAATCTTCTCCTGATTGTGCACGAGTCTCCAGTCTCCGCATTGTCACTCTTGTGTCCATTGACGCCCCTGGGAACGATTTGACGACTGGCTACTCTTAGCTGAATAGCTTATCAGGGTGTGATAGCATTTTCTGAAATCACCTCGCTGTCTGGTCAGCAGTCGGTGGCATTATGCTCGGCACAATGGCGCATTAGAGGGTATGAGAAGACAGGAAGCACTTTGAAAGAAGGGCCTGGATTGTGTTCAGGTTATACGTGAGGCTCAAATGCATTTGAATGCAATACATGCATGGGAATAAGGCATTCATTTGCCAGGCTGGCAGCAGGCCTGCTGAACCACAGACGCCTTTGACTTCTTGCCAGAGCTCTCGCTTATGCAGTCAACAATCCTTTCACCTCTGCGCTGGCACGCTGCTGCTATGCATCTACCTGCGGAGGGGAGAAGCGGATCTATCGCTGCGCCTGTGGCACGCTGTAATTTACTATCTCTGCTGTCCTAGGCCAAATTTATGAATCAATATCGATAATATAAACATTCTGCGGAATACAGCCTCCTCTATATCATGGCCATGTTGTAACGGCCTGATTTCATTGTTCATTAAACATCCGCCATGCTGTTGTGCTGTTCAATTAGGCCAAAGGAATCAAGCTGGAATCGGCTGAGTGTGTAAGAGCAAACGCACACATGCTTGGCTGCCTGTGTGTACAGTATGTGCTTATCAAAAGGAGCAACTGTGTAAATCATTGATGTTGCCTTTTCTTTTTCGATGTCCAAATGGGCTGGTAAATTGTTTTAAAAAAAATGCTGCAAAATAATACAGTTAAAACTGAAAACAGTTTAAAATCACATTTTGCATAATTTTACTATACTGTCAAATTTATGTTTTTTTTTGGAAGCAAAAACTATAAATTATTATATAATTTGGTGTATACTTATATATTAATTATTTTGGTAAAAACACTAAAAGGACATTCGCCTTGTGTGACATCGCATACATTTTATAAACATAATTTTGTTTCATCTTATTTTTGTTAGCAGTAAAATACTTAAGGGTGTTTTGTGTTCCATTTTTGTTTCAAGTTCATTTATTACATTACATGTTACATATTGCATATACAGTTATATATTGTAAAATATACAGGGATCAGTATGCAACCCTGTCATAGCAGAAACACTGTCATAGTATTTTTACTGTAAATTTCTAGCAACCAGAGAAAAGTTAAATATAAATTAAAATTACTTACCCTAATTTCATTCCAAACCCATAAGACCTTCGTTCATCTTCAGAACACAAATTAAGATAATTTAATGAAATCCGAGAGCTTTCTGACCCTGCATAGACAGCAATGTAACTATCACGTTTAAGGTCCAGAAAGGACGTAGTAAGGACATAGATTAAAAAATGTAAATGAAGTAAAGGACATTGTTGAAAAGTGACTTTTTTATTTCTTTGCGCACAGAAAGTATTCTCGTAGCTTCATAAAGTTATGGTTGAACCACTGATGTTACATGGATTATTTTTTCAATGTCCTTACTACCTTTCTGGGCCTTGAATGTGTTAGTTGCTTGCTGTCTATGCAGGGTTACCTTTGATTTAATCAAAAAT
This sequence comes from Labeo rohita, assembly GCF_022985175.1. NCBI lineage: Eukaryota > Metazoa > Chordata > Actinopteri > Cypriniformes > Cyprinidae > Labeo > Labeo rohita. Next base: position 10,164,742 of record NC_066871.1, on the reverse strand, counting down.
ATCTTAATTTGTGTTCTGAAGATGAACAAAGGTCTTACGGGTTTGGAACAAAATGGGTGAGTAATTAATTGCAGAATTTAAATGTTTGGGTTAACTATATCTTTAACCGGATATTTTTTAAAGCACCTGTAAGAGATTTAGGACTAGCACTAAAAAACACCATGTTACTCTAATACCAAAAGCATTCTTTGAGTTCCTTTCAAAGTAGCATAAATACCACAGTACATTAATATGGTTAGCTGTCATTACAATATTTTCACGTATGTTATGTGTTAAAGCTCAGATAGTCAGTTTTAGCGCCAGTAGTGTCACCTAGGAATTACCAAAATAAACATGTTTTCAAACATCCTTTACAAACGTCCCTTTCGCGCGTCACGACGCAAACATCAAAAGTAAAAGTAAACTATTTTCAATAAGAGGTCCAGCATGTCAGGAAAACATTGAACTTGAAGTTTAACTTACCTGTTGGGAAGAAACTCTGCAAGTTTGTCATATCGATTGGAGCCTAACTATTCCGCCAAAGTCCTCCATCTTGTGACAACACTGCCAGTGTTCATACTGTTTATCCCGTTGTCTGTCTCTGTGTATTTTTGGAAAGTCTTCGAATTTTGCTTGCACTTCTGTATCGGAATATTAATTTTTTGTCCACACAGGTTAAACACACTCTGATTCTGCCTACTGCAGTAGTCACGCCCCAAACTCTTGCTATTGGCTGCGCGGAGTATACAGATATATATATATATATATATATATATATATATATATAGATATAGATATAGATATATATACCAGTCATAAGGGTACATTTTTTGAAATTGAGATTCATACATCATCTGAAAGCTGCATAAATAAGCAGCTCATTGATGTAGCCTAAGATTTAGGATATTGTTAGGATAGGACAATAATTGGCCAAGATGCATCTATTTAAAAATCTTGAATCTGAGGTGCAAAAAATTAAAAATATTACAAATATTGTCCAAATGAAATTCTTGGCAATGCATACTATTAATCAAAAATTAAGTTTTGCTATATTTACAGTAGGAAATTTACAAAATATCTTCATGGAACATGGAACATGAACATATATGCTAATCATGGAATGATTATTGGCATATATATATATATATATAGAAACATTTTTTCTATAAACGCTCTAGAAACCCTATTTTGTTTGTATTTCACTAAAATTTAGTAGACTGCTAATTTTTAATGAACCTAAGTAAGCCAGTTGTGAAGAGAGGCAACAGAAACACTTTGTCACAATTAATGTTAACATAATCAATTTTTTTATTGTTATGAGCTGATTACTCAGTCAGTCAATTCAACGTTAGTGGTTTTTGTAAATTATGTCAATTAGTTTCAATCAGTTTGTCAATTATGTCAATCAGTTTGCAAATTGCTGGTACTGCATATCAAGGTTGTAACAAAACAATGCACAATAATAATTAATGTTATTCAGTTTGTGTTATTTTAATGTCATGTGTGTTACACCTGTGGTGTTTTCTGTTGTGTGCACCATCTGTGTCTATCTCTATGTGATTAATAGCCACGGGCACTGAAAAAAACAACACGTTTATTGACTATTAATGCTAATTTTTATGGTGGTTATCAGAACATGGTAGCCTATCAAGCAAATTACTGTGGTTCAAGTAAATGGGTAAATCAACATATTATATAAAATATACAGTCTGGCTGCAATTTTTTCTCACTGCATTTATGTAAAATTAAGGCAAATAGAAATGCGGTTATTTTTACCGTAAATGTAACAAAATATTTTCCAGTGTACAAAGGAGGGAGTGTGAAATTGATGATGCCCTAAAGGAAGTGAAGTGTGCATCTGTGCATAGATCAGTTTTACTCTGTTTCACCATCCTGTTTTTTCTCCCTTCCGTTGGCACAGGTTTAGGACACTCTCACCGGGTCGCCCACTAGTCTGCAGCTGTCTGTGAAGAGCCTGCCAGCATGTTTTCCTCCCTCTCTCCCTCCCTCCCTCTCTCTCTCCATCTTTTCCAGCCCTCCCCAGCGCTGAGGCGGATTCCAAAACCTCCGTGACACCACGCAGGCTCTGTGAGCGCAAACACAGACACATCCACCCACATCTCACCGTCAAAGTGATCCCCTGCTCACGATGCTGAGGGGAAAACAGATTGAAAAGTGAGTGTGTGTGGAGGGAGGAGCAAAAAGAGTGAAAAATACCTGACTCATTCCCTCCTCTGCCTTTTTCCTTTCAATTAAATATGCCTTGCAGCCAGAGATGGAGTAGATAATGGACTCCTCTGATGATACTAACTCGGGTACTTTTTAAAGTCAAGGCAGGATGTTGGCCTCTCTCCGTGTTTGACTGATGGGATGCTTTAGAAATGTTGCGTAACTTCGCGGTTTGCAATGAGAATGGGATTCCACGTCTCACATCTCTTGTAATGCTTCAATGACACCTATGCAACTATATTTGAACATTGAAAGCATTTTCAAAGAAATGGTTCATGCATTAACTCACTTTCACTTTGCTGAAACTTCTGTAGAGCACAAATTGAGATATTAGGCAGGGTGTTCTTTTCAATACAACAACAGCCATTCAGCTCCAAAAAATGGCAAAGTTTCCAAAAAGTATCATGCCAGACTCATGCAACATATTCACAGTCTTTTGTAGTTGTGCAATAGCTTTTTATGAAAATAGAAAATCTCTGTAGAGCACATTCAATTTGTGCATATTCAGATTTGTATTATTGATGTCAAACCTGATGCAACATGTTTTGACATGCCATATTAAAAAATATGTCCATAAATGAGATTTGAAAGCCACAAGAAGTCATTCGTTATCATTCTCATTAAAAAATTACTTCATAAGACTTACAGTAATGCACAAGTTGCATACTTTTATATGCTTTCTGTAATTTTTGGAGCTTGGCTAGTGCTAGTGTATTAGTTTTATAAAATGGAAAATAGCAACATGAACATTCTAATGAGTATCTCCTTTTTTGTTCTACATGAGAAAGAAAAACATACAGGTTTGGAACCAAATGAGTGTCAGAATTTAAATTTTTATCTTTTAAATCTTTTCATTTCCAGTCGCAGAATTAAACAATTATATTCAAGCAACTTTACCAAATTCCTGAAGATTACAGTGAGTTTTAAGGTCTGAAACCAGGTACCCACTAAGCAGACGACTAATGCTAAGGTGTGATCATCGGTTCCTCTTGACTACACCTACGGAGGCAATTGCCTGACCACTAGCACTATAATTATACTGTATGTTCCCCTCCGTGCACACTGCACTACCTCCATTTCCTCAGCACAGCCATTAAGCAAGCTGTACATACACCTACGCACACATAGACAAGCATGAAGACACATCTCATACAATGCTCTTGAAACGCACTGAATAAAGCGCCATACTTTTGTTTTAGACCATTAATTATTTCAGAGAGCTACCGGCAACTGCGGCAAAAGTTTAATCAAAATGGAACGCATGTCTGTAAATTTCTGTGAATTCCTCTTGATTCGATTAGCACGATGTGCTAACCTCTTTTCAATAAAGAGCAAATTAATTCACAAGATCTTTTTGAGTGGTATGTTTAACTGTTGGAAAAAATAGAAAAAGGAAACAAACTAGAAAGCTGGAAAATGCAAATAAATTAAAAGCATTAGGCTTCTGTGCATATTAAATCGTTCTTGTTCTGGTAAAGCTGAAGTGTGTCAGTTTTTTGGTTTTATCTTTTGTAGTTTTATTACTTTGAAATGTCATATGTGTCACTTATCAATCCTTAATATGCAGAGACAATTTGTACATTGATATGTCAAAACATTGTGGAAACATACTGTCCAGTCCAGCAACAGCAGTGGCTCAACCAATGGCATGAGTTTGGGTGAGGTAATAAAAACCTGTTTGCAAACAATTACAGAAAGGACACTGCACATTTACGTGTTTTAAATATTTTAAATCAATTTATATATGTGACCCTGGACGACAAAACCAGTTGTAAGTAGCAGTGTATTTGTAGCAATAGCCAACAATACATTGTATGGGTCAAAATTATCAATTTTTCTTTTATGCCAAAAATCATTAGGATATTATGTAAAGATCATGTTCCATGAAGATATTTAGTAAATTTCCTACCTAAAATAAATCAAAGCTTAATTTTTGATTAGTAATATACATTGCTAAGAACTTCATTTGGACAACTTTAAAGGCGATTTTCTGAATATTTAGACTTTTTTGCACCCTCGGATTCTATCTCAGCCCTATATTTCCCTATCCTAATACCATACATCAGTGGAAAGCTTATTTATTCAGCTTTCAGATTATGTATAAATTTCAATTTTGAAAAATTGACCCTTATGACTGGTTTTGTGGTCCAGGATCACATATGTTTATACAACAGTTACTAGTTCTAGTCCTCAAATCTGAGGTCTTTCCAGTCATCCAATGTACAAGTATCACCAAGGGAACTATAATACAGAATATTCAAAATTTAAAAATGCAAAATCATTTATTGAAATTCACTGCACACTTGCTTTCCTCTCACTGATAAGGCTTTCCTCTAAGGCTAGGCCTATATTATGAGTAAGTCTTCACTGTGACATCCACTTCAAATGTTACAGCTTGTTTAATTCCAAGTCTCCCTGCTAGTAAATACAATTGTACTTGGTCATTCATGTGCTTCGAACTAGGATTTAATATGTGAATTCAATATAAGTAAAATTCACTTTTAAAAATAAAGGTTCAATGCAGAATCTGTAAAATCCAACATTTCCATTGCTCAAAAGGCTCTTTAGATTATTAAAATGTTTTTCAAACTAAGAAAAAACACTCCTTTTAAAGGATTAGTTCACTCCAGAATTAACATTTTCTGATAATATCCTCACCCCCTTGTCATCCAAGATGTTCAAGTCTTTTTTTTTTTTTTTTAAAGAAATTAACATTTTTGAGGAAAACATTCCAGGATTTTTCTCCATCAATGGGACCCAAATGGGCTGAAGGTCCAAACTGCAGTTTAAATGCAGTTTTAAAGTGCTCTACACAATCCCAGCCGAGGAATAAGGGTCTTATCTAGTGACACATGATCAGTCATATTCTAAAAAAAACTACTAATTTTTTTAACTACAAATGCATCCATGACTTCACACACTGCACAATGAAAGGTCAAGGTGAAGGAGGCAAAAATACCAACCCAGTGTTTACAAAGCAAACATGAAAAGAAAGTCAAACGGCCTTTACAGAAAAATGTAAAACAACGGTGTACGATTTTGAAGTTGGAGGAGAAAATGAGTTTTTCGCCCTACCCTACCTTTTTGAACCTAAGTACACAGAGGAAGAACAAACCACGCATGACCTTTCCAACAGTTGTAATGCTGTGTAGACGCACATCACAGAGCTAGTGCAAGATGAGCATTTGTGGGTAAAAAGTATATACGTTTTTATTTTTTTTTATTTTTTTAGAAAATGATCAATTGTTTTGACCCTTATTCCTGAGCTGGGATTGTGTAGAGACCTTTGAAGCTGCACTGAAACTGCAATTTAAACCTTCAACCCCACTAAAGCACTGTAAAAAAAAAAAAAAAAAAAAAAACAACTTCAAAAAGTAAGTGTTCATGCTGCTTTAAAATTTTAAGTTTACTCAACTCAAATATTCACGTTTTCATGTAGTACAACTTAACATTTCATGTTGACTAAACGTAACATTTTACGGCAGCACAAACACTTACTTTTTGAAGTTGAAACAACTTTTTTTTACAGTATATATGGAAAAAATCCTGGAATGTTTTCCTCAAAATACTTTTTTTTTCGACTGAAGAAAGAAAAGACATGAACATCTTGGATGAGATGCCGGTGAGTAAATTATCAGGAAATTTAAATTAAGGAGTGAACAAATCCTTTAAGAACTGTTACTAAAAAGGTTCTTTCGGGGAAACAAAAATGATTCTTCTATAGTTCCATTTATTTTTAAGAGTGTATGTTAAATAAAAGACTTTACATTAGGCTTCTAATATGACTAGAGTCTTCATCTTGTGATTAACATACACAGTAAAATTCACAGAGTAAAATTAACTCTAGTCAGAGAACATTTGGTCCCTCTCTAAATAGAGTTAAATTAACACTGAAGCAGAGTTAAAGTTAAAGAGATAATTAAGTGATCAATTAAAAGGTGATTGAGCATTAGTGATGAACACCTGCTGTTAACAATCAGAATCACTGAAGAACAGAGAAACACAAGAACTACAACTGATTTCAGCCACAGATTAAATCAACTGAAATAAAAGACATTAAATCTCTCAAAATCGGATTAAACAACTCCACAAACAGCATCACCAGCTTCACTCATTACTAAACAGACTGGCTTAATTGTAATAATAATAATAATAATAATAATAATAATAAACCATAATGCCACCATAATTGTGGTCAAGGTTTGCTTTAGTTTGTCTCTTGACCCTTTTAATAACTTACAATAATTTTGTTTCACAGCAAACATTTATGTATTGCTGAATCAAATGTTTGAAGCAACAGATTATTTTACACTTTCTGCTTATAGCTCATTTGTGTGAACGTTATGAAGTGATCTTTCTCTTTGGTTTATTGATGATCATATTGCTGAAAAAAGGTCCTATTAAACAATCACCACCATAAAGCTTCAATTTTGAAGAAAAAAAAAAAAAAAAAAGAGGTGCATCTGCTCAGGATTTTAGACATGAACACTTATCATATGATCCTCAACAGTGGTAACAATAATTATTCATACTGCAGTGCATGATGGGAGTTTTTACTGTGTTGTTACCCAGCATGCATTGCAGCATGAAGCATTTTGTTGATTGTCACCGTTGTTGAGATTCATATGCTGGTACTTGATGTATGTGTGTCTCTGAGTAATAGTGGTGTTTAATTATTCTTTACTATTACATCATAGTTTTTTTTTTTTTTCTTTTCACTGCTGAAGTTTCACAGGGTTGGTTGTGGTTATCTGAATGCATGAATTGAGAAAAGGTTACCCTGGATGTAATCAAATCATCTCACTATAAACATCTCAACATATAAAGTCAATTAAGATGTGCTTAATGTAAAATATTGACCACTCTGTTTTACAACATTACACATACAGTTAAACAGAGATCTAACCCAAAAACTGAAGGGTCAAGAGCTAAACTAAAGCAAATGCTGATCTCCATGATGGTGGCATCATTTTAACCACTAAAACAACAACTTTTGATCCTCTGTAAATCTAAATAAAAGCTTCTGTAGACGTGTGACAAAAATAAAGTCAGTCTGGTTAATAATGAGTGAAGCTGTTAGTGGAGTTGTTTAATCATCATCTGCTGAGATCTTGAGGGATTTAATTATTTTATTTCAGTTGATTTAATCTGTGTCTGAAATCAGTTGTAGTTCTTGTGTTTCTCTTTTCTTCAGTGATTCTGCTTGTTAAGAGCAGGTGTTCATCACTAATGCTCAATCACCTTTTAATTGATCACTTAATTATCTGATCAACTTTAACTCTGCTTCAGTGTTAATTTAACTCTATTTAGAGAGGGACCAAATGTTCTCTGAATAGAGTTAATTTTACTCTGTGGATTTTACTGTGTACCAGGTTTGAAATTTGTCTTTACAAAATAATGGAAACTACATATTGTGTTTACTCAAACAAAGATAAAGAAAAACCCTAACTGACTAGCCTAGAGAGGACTGGAAGCTATTGAGAATTTAGAATTCTCAAAGCTTTTTAGAATTTTTTTGACAAGTCTTCAGATCTTCCTTGCCAGACAACCAAGAGAATCAGCTCATGGTCGTCTTACCCTCCCACCCATCCTCCTCAATCTCTCTCTATCTCCGTTTCTCTCTGCCTCCATTCTTCTCAAGACTCTATGAAAGGCCTCTCCCTTGGCCAGAACCTCATCAGCTCAGAAGCTTACTTATGGACACGGTACTTGGCACGTCTTTCACAGCCACACAGGCAGAGTACCAGCGAATTCGCCCCTTTCGAATCTCGGACTCCTTTCAGAGGGAATTGAGCCCCTGCTTGACGTCTTTGAGAGATGTGAAGTCGCATAAATGCTTCAGTAGTCACAGCCAAGTGCTCTCAAGAATGCATGAGTTATTTCCAGCCCAGTCAGTCTCGCACATCTTAATGCATTTAAGGACCCTAAACATGCATATGTTTCACTTAAGCAAAGACACTTTGCTGGAATTCCTTAGATTCTCACCCCCAACAGTCGTACTATTCATGTTGCTCACGGACAAATCTCATGATCGCAAGGCATGCTGGGCAAAAGGATTGTTGTAACCCCATGATACACTCTGATGTCTCTTTGACAAGAGGCCTCTTTTAGGTGCTAGGAGACTTACAGTGTATACAGATGAGCTCGGCTTCACATTTCCTCTCCGTATCTGCATCGCTTGACATTTTCGTGTTTACCCACCTGGAATTTAAGCCATCGGTGGTATGAAATTATTTGTGGACATTGTGTTGAATAGGGGAGATGAGATCTGTCAAGAAGGTGAAGATGTTTCATGATAAGCCTCTCGATATCGAAAGTCTGCTATTGCTGGATGAATTGCTGAATCCAGGTTCAATATGCATATTGCATATTGAACCACATCAGTGGTTCAACCATAATTTTATAAAGCTATATACGAGAATACTTTTTGTGCAAACAAACATGAATGCACATCAAAGACTGACACATCAATATGTTTTGCTTTCTTGGCACACAGAATGATTCTCATAGCATAATAAATTTAAGGTTGAACCACTGATGTCACATGGATTATTTTATTGTTATCTTTACTACCTTTCTTGAATGTGATTGTTGTACTGCTGTCTATGCAGGGTCAGAAAGCTCTCGGATTTCATCAAAAATATTTTAATTTGTGTTCCAAAGATGAACAAAGATGAAGTCTTATGTGTTTGGAACGACATGAGGGTGAGTAATTAATGACAGAATTTTAATTTTTGGGTGAACTAACCCTTAAAGCTCCAAAAAAAAGACAAAAGACACTATATGATTTGTGTGCTTTTGGTGAAGGATAAAAAGAAATAAAATCATTATGAAGATTCAAAAATGTAAATCACAGTTCCGTTGTTTGGAATGAAAATGAATTGAGATCTATAGTTTATGGAAAGATTTCAGCAATTAATGCAAATTTATTTAACAGACAAAGCCATCATTTGGCTTCAGAAGACTTCTAAAGTCCATGAGTCATTTTTTTTTTCCGAGCTTGAATTGTTATGAAAAAGAACATCATAAAGATTCTCTAAACATTCTTCTTTTATGTTCCACAGAGGAAAGAAAGTCATACAGGTTTGTAACAACATGAGGGGGAGTAAATTATGATTCATTTACAGTCTGGAGAAAAATGATTAAACTGTAATATTTCCAGATTGGAACAAAAGGGATCATTGGTGACATGACATGTTGTCAAAGATGTACTGCAAAATCGGATGGTAGATTCAACTCAACATCTGTTCACGCTATCACTTTAGGAAACATGTGACACTGCATGGTGCACTATTGTTCCTGTGCCTTTGTCACATTATATGATACTTTCCATTAATTCAATGTTAAGAAATTTGGCTAAGTTAAATATTAAAATATTGGATGATACTGAATGATTGTCCTATTCATATACTGTACCATGGAATTTACATGGTTCTCTTTAAAGGGATAGTTCACCCAACAATGAAAATTCTGTCATTAATTACTCACCCTCATGTTGCTACAAACCCATAAGACCTTCGTTCAGCTTTGAAACACAAATTAAGATGTTTTTGATGAAATCCAAGAGCTTTCTGACCCTGCACAGATAGCAAAGTGTTAACGTTCAAGGCCCAGAAAGGTACACTGTAAAAAATGCTGGGTTAAAAACAACCCACATTGGGTTATTTGGCAACCCAGAACTGGGTAAATATTGGACAGAACACATGCTGGGTTATTTTGACCCAGCTGGTTGGGTTAAATATTTATACCAAACATGTTGGGTTATTTTATTTAAGTCACCTATTGTTTAAAAATATTATTTTGCTGGCTTAAAATGGACTGAATTACTAGAGAAAGAGACAACAGCAATAATCGAAATTAAACAAGAACACATGGACAAAATACAAGACAAATTTTATTTATTTGGGTGAATACAGCATAGTTTACAATATTACACACAATTAAACTCGTTTAACAAGCATTTTAGACTTTAAAAACTTATAACATTCAAAAGTAGTATTTTAATTTTAGTGTATTCAACCGTACTCTGTAATCGTTTTTTACCAAAATAATGCTAATTCTCATGCCGGCGTGTCTCCGAAATCTGAGCTGGTGAAGGGCTGCTGTTGCCGGGTTAATGACGAAAATCGGTGGCACTGAGAACCGCTTTCTCTTGTAGAGGACTCAAAAAGCCTGTGCTCTGACTGACTATAACTCAGCAGCTGGGTTGTAGGCTTAACCCAGCGGTTGAGTAGAAGAAAATAACCCAGCGTTAAAAATGACAGAGCAGCTTAGTTACAGAAAAACTACCCAGCACCTGGGTAAAAATATTTATTTAAAATAACCTAATAAAAATATTTAAAATAACCTAATAAAATGACCCAACAAGTTGGACCCAGCATTTGGGTTAAAATGAATAACCCAGCATCTGGGTAAAAATATTAAAAATAACCCAATAAAATGACCCAGCGAGCTAAACCCAGCATTTGGGTTAAAAAATTAACCCAGCATTTTTTGAAGTGTAGTAAGGACATCATTGAAACAGTCAATGTGACATCATGCTGGGTCAGAAAGCCCTCCGGTTTCATCAAAAATATCTTTATTTGTGTTCTGAACGAAGGTCTTACGGGTTTGGAACAACATGAGTGTGAGCAATTAATCACAGAATTTTTATTTTTGGGTGAACTATCCCTTTAAGGTACTTTAAATACTATAGCATTACCATGCTAATTTGTCTTTGGTGTTTATTTGTTTTTCCTAATACTTAGCTTAAAGCTCTACAGTAGCAGTAAAGTCACAATTTCCGTTTTTTTAACATCAAGTTGAAGCTTCCACCTATTCTGATTAACCCATATTTTAACCAAAACAAAATAAATACACATCTAAAAAAATTTTATCCATTCAGCTCTGTTACTGCTGTATGTGGCAAATCACAGTAAACAGCATAATTTAAGGTACTGTACATACATTACAAAACAGATGTCAACATAAAATGCCTAATGTCTAAGTCTAATTCAAGAGGCATGGAAGGCACATTTGTTATTCTGTTTTTACCTCACAAAAACATTTCACTGCATCTTGACCCAGAAAAAAATGTTTGCTGTACTTAAAATATTACTTGGATTGAAATGCAATATTTACAACGTGGCTTTTAAAGAGCTGAGTGATTGAATTGCAGAGTCTTTGTGAAAACTAAAGAGGCCTGCAGCAAAAACAGGAAAACAACGATGAGAAATCTCAGCAAAGTTGTTGGCTGGCATGTTTGTGGGTATATTTGTACATTTCTGTGATGTACCGGTTATCCTAACTGTTAGAACTGATTTCATGTGGAGTATTTAATACAATATGATGCACAAACCAAGAGTAGAGTAGTTTATTTGTCTCCTGCGTGGAGAAGAAACAGTATATCTGTTTCATGAGGAATGACTCCTGCGTCATGGACAAAAAATACAAACAATTAACTATAAATACTGACAAAACTGCAAGTATGGGCTGTGTACAGATAATGAGGTATCTTGCAGTGAAAAATGACTAAGAGTCATTCTCTGTATGTGGTGCTTTATTCATCCCTACGGAAAATCGTTTTACATCACACTACCTTTAAAACATAGATTGAAATATCTCCCAAAAGGATTATGTTTTCAATCATGCTTTTTTCTTTTAATTTAGACAAATTACGAATTTACTTTTAAGACATTTTATCACTCACATATCAAAGCTGACTGATTTATCATTTCCCACGTTACCTTATTTAATGAAGTTCTGTCAGAGTAAATATCTGTTAAATACATCTTTTATATTAAATTATTATATAAAAGTGTCCACTCACTTAGCGAGTCCCTTTGCACAATAAAAACAAAAAACAGTGAGTTTACTTCTTGAATATTCTGCCCTGCTATTATAAGGAGAGCTATAAAAATCAAGTGAGCCGGCACTGCCACTTGTGCCCAGTGTATTAGATGATACAATCCAGAACTCGGTGACTCAACCAGGTTTGTTTTCTGAACAGTAAACACATTCTCCTCATGATGCAATGTTACAAAATCATATCCAAACAACTTTTTCTTCAACATGCCATGAAGTTGAAAAGGTACCGCATAGAGAAATTGACCCAGGTGATATTCTAGCCTCAAACAGCATTAGACATTGCTGTAGGAGTTTTTTTTTTTTTTGAGGAGTTTAGTCGTTTTAAGCATCTGCTCAAAGATATGCAGACTCTTTCAGGCCGTACGGCATTGTTTCTAGCACAAAGGCAAAGCAGAAACGATTACGTGATTCCAGCACAAGTGCAGTTATTCTTTAGAGCTCAAGCTTTTCATGATTTCTGCCTGGAGAATGTTACCTTAATGACATGATGAGTCACTCTGTGAGATCAGCCTGTCAATCAGACAATCTTGGAATGCAAAAACTTCAGTAATAGCCAGCTATATATTATTCGGTGAAATTATGTAGCCAACATCAATGAAGAGTATATGTAGCCTAATAGCAAAATACAGAAACAGAATATCTAATAAGCTCTAATGTTCTTTTTAGCCATGATGTTTAGCTATGAAACACTTGAGAGAATCAATAATGATCGATGTAACTGACATTCAACCCAAATAACATTTTATAGAAAATACACTACCATAAGTCAGTAAGATTTTTTATTCAGCAAGGGTGCCTTAAAGGATTAGTTCACTTTCTAGAATAAAAATTGCCTGATAATTTACTCACCCCCATGTCATTCAAGATGTTCATGTCTTTCTTTCTTAAGTCGAAAAGAAATTAAGGTTTTTGAGGAAAACACTACAGGATTTTTTTCCATAGTAGACTTCAGTGGGGATCAATGGGGTCCAACGTACAGTTTTAATGCAGTTTCAAAGGGCTCTACATGATCCCAGCCAAGGAATAAAGGTCTTATCTAACAAAACAATTGGTCATTATATATATATATATATATATATAAAAAAAAAAAAAAAAACGTGACGGTGTTTCAGTACTACCACGCCTCTTGCCAAAGCAGCAAGTTCCATCTGCTTCATTATAGTTAAAGGAGAAGTCCACTTCCAGAACAACAATTTACAAATAATTTACTCACCCCCTTGTCATCCAAGATGTTCAATGTCTAAAACGATAAAGCTTGTGTAGCACAGTTTTTCGCCATACTCTACCTTTTTGAGCCAGTACACAGACGATAGACTTCATCATGGACGCGCATCCCAGAACCTGTGCTACACAAGCTTTTGTGCTTAAAAAGTATACAATTATTTATTTAAAAAAAAAAGACTGATCATTTCGCTAGATAAGACCCTTCATCCTCTGTGTTATGGACTGTCAGAGGCGTGAGACATGCAGATCCATCTGCGAGCTTTTATTGAAAGACATGGTCAAAACAGGGAAGGGTCAACATCAGCAAACAAATATAGACAGGGCAAAACGAGAGAGTAATCCAGAGACAAGCATGGGTCAAACAACAGCGAACATAAACCTGAGGTCGAGGTCAACAGTTAATCCACAAACATGAAATTGTCCAGGCGAGGTGCAAACAATATAGAAATGGCAAGGCAAAAGGGAATCCAAAAATACATAGGCAAGAATCAGAACACGGGAAAGCAGACAAGGCTATGACTAGACAGGTAACCTAGAGCAAGCTCTGTAAAGTAGTTATCAGCTAGAGTAGCAATATGCGCTCACAATACTCACCAATCTGAAAGAGGAAGTCCAAGGTTTAAATAGTGTGTTTGTTTGGTTGCAGCTATGTGTGTGTAATCAGTGCAATGGATGATGGGAAGTGTAGTCTGGGGGGTTTGGCAACAGTCTGTGTAGTGTGAGAGTCAATATACTGAGAGGGCAACATCTGGTGGAGAGCAAACGGAAGGCCATGGACCAGATTCGTGACACTTGGCTGCAATCGTTTAGAGCCATTTAAACTGCATTTTGGAAGTTCAAAATCGGGACACCAGTAAAGTCTATTATATGGAGAAAAATTTCTTTACGACTGAAGACAGAAAGACATGAATATCTTGGATGACAAGGGGGTGAGTAAATTATTTGTAAACTGTTGTTCTGGAAGTGGACTTCTCCTTTAAGGTATAGTTGACGCTACAGTAGTGTTGTGTCCTATCGTCAGCCTGCGAGATCGTCGAAACATGATATTTTCGTGCTAATTTATTTAATTATTTAAATACTTAGTTTCATTGCACGAAACCAGCTCCAGCATAAGGCTAAAAGCAGCCTAATGTTTTTAATTTGACCAAAGTTTTGAATGGGGAAAAATGCAATGCTCATTATGGCCACAAAGCCCATTTTTGAAATAAATGAGCCAATCGCTAATCTGTAAAGTCAGCGCATCACTGAAGCTGCCATTAGATGAGTTTATTTAGCTCTTCCTATCCTATAGTTGTAAAGCACTGCAGTTTATCTTTGGGTTTTTTAAACCCAAAAAGGGATTTTTTAAAAAACGAAATATCTCCCTTTGTACTGAACCATTGTTTACAAAGCGAACATGCAAAGAAAGTCAAACGCATTTTACAAAAAAAGGTAAAACAATGATATGAAAAAGAACTAATCACGTGTGAATTTTCCAACGTAATTACGCAATGTGTGAAGATGCGCATCCGCATCGCATATCTAGTGCAAGACGAGCATTTGTGATTAAAAAGTATATACATTTTCATTGTTTTTTAGAAAATGACAGATTGTTTTACTAGATAAATTAACAGATAAAATGAAATTGCTCATGCTCACCACATTCCTCATTAATCCCAAAACTGGATTCATAAAGGTCACATAACACGGGCACAAGATGATAGTGTTTATGTTGTGTTTGAAAACCCAACTGAGCAGTTGTGGAGCCAGGCTTCTTGTTTAGCAAGATCTGGAGCAATTACACATACACATACTGCAGAACTTTCCATTTACTGTAAACAATATAGTCTACATAATGACAACTTAATGACCTGGTCGTTCTTATCGATCTTCTCTTGGATGAAATTCAAAAGGCTACAACCTCCTGGGTGGAAAGCAGGCCAAGCTGTGAGGGAAATCTTGAAAGGCATAAATATAGTTTGATCTAATGCCAAATAAACAACACGGATCGGTTCATCTTCACCAGGTAGTGAAAATAAGAAGGTTTTGTGAAGTCATTTGAACGGTCATCTCACTGTACAGACCTTTGCTTCCCCTAAACATCTCTGACGCAAGTGCTTCAACAATTAAAAGCAGACCTTGAATGGATAACTCTAGGGGTTAGATGACAAAAGTGTGTCGTCCTTAGTGAATAAAAACTGACAAAATGCATCTGCGTGGAGCTGCGCTTTTCATGCGAATGACTCAGCAGCTGCATAGAGCAACAGTCAATTAAAACTTCTCAAGAACAGGATGTTTTTATACTTCTCCTCGCCTAATCACATGAGGTCTAGATGGTGAAGGGTCTGTTTGTCAAATTATGTGACCTTTATGGAGAACAACTGATGAGGCGTCTTGGATGAAAGCCACTTCAGATCAGATTGATGAGCTACATGGGCTGATATTTTATGATCTATAGAATCAATAGATTAACAGCATTGCAAGAGCTCTCATTATCTGTGGTTCTCAGCACTGTTTGCTGAATGTTGTAAATGTTGATGAAAAAACAAATACATAGAAGGCTGTTTAAAACTGATTAGCATGGATCTGCTAGCGAGATGCTAAATGTGATAACTACAACATCTGACTGCAAAAAGAAAAGTAAAGGTGCTCTGCCGTGGTGAAAAAAACAGCATTTGCTGGTTTGTTTTGATGCTGGGATGCTGGTTACCTAAAACCTACCTACCAGCATATGCTGTTTTTTTCAACAGGGTGAATAAAATTTAAATGAAATATCCACGCAAGTGTCTTACAAAAAAGAGTTAATTTCATCAAGTAAAGTTCAAAAACTGTCTAGGGAAGAGAATAAATTGCTGAATAAAGTTGTTATTTTTGTTTTCTTTGCACACAAAAATTATTCTCGTAGCTTCATAACATTACAGTTGAACCACTGATGTCACATGGACTATTTTATCAATGTCCTCACTACCTTTCTGGGCCTTAAACATGGTAGTTGCATTGCTGTCTATTGGATTTCATCAAAAATATCTTAAAGGAGTGCTATTATGCTTTTTCACTTTTTGAATTGTAGTCAGTGTGTGGTGTGTATCTTTAGGCACAAAAAAAGATCTACAAAGTTACAAATCTCAAAGTCCACTCCAAAGGGAGATATTTCAGAAACTACAGCGAACGGCTCCTTTGGACCACAGCATTTGTTTTCTGCATGCAATGATGTAACAACGCAGTCCATTAGAATATCATTAAATTAAATCCCGCCTACGAAAATTCGAATTGTTGGGGGGTGTGTAGGGACAAGGTGGGAGATTAGGCTGACTTTAGCAAAGCAGCGCAAAAAGCCGCTTAAACGAGCCGCAGCGTGGTGGGTATTAACACAAGCATTGACTAGAGTGGCCGCTTCAGAGCTGTAACGCGGCGCAGACGTGTGCAGTACAGGGGATCGAGACATATGCTGAAGCCGCAATCAACACCGGTTGCCGCGTCGGAGCCGTAACGTGCCGCACACATGTGAGATTTATTCATCATACAGTGTAGATAGCGTCACTTATAACGCAAGTGTTTTTTAAAATGCCTAAACTTGCACTAGAATAGGCTAGGCTGATCACTGATGATGTTCTTTGATAATGTTAGGCTGCTTTTAGCCTTATGCTGGAGCTGGTTTCGGGCAATGAACATACAAGTTGGTAAAAAATTAAATAAATTAGCACGATAATATCATGTATTGGCAATCTCGCAGGCTGACAATAGGACCCAACATTACTGTAGCGTATTATTTAGTCACCCTCCATGCATCCTAGGTGTATATGACTTCCTTCTTTTAGACGAATGCAATCAGAGTGATATCAAAATATATCCTGGCATTCTCAAGCTTTAGAACGGCACTCCTGTAGTGAATCGATGCATTTTTGTAAGAAAAATATCTATATTTAAAACGTAAGAATCACTTTAATCTAGCTTGCGCTAAAAATTGTACACAGAACTTGCTTCTTTGACAAGGGGCGTGGCAGTACTGAAATACCGTCTAATAAAGATTACCATCTAATGTAATAAAGATTGAAATGTAATTTACAAATAATTTACTCACCTTGTCAGGATTTTTCTCCATATAATGGACTTCATTGGTGCCCCGATTTTGAACTTTCAAAATGCAGTTTAAATGCAGCTTCAAAGGGCTCTAAACGATCCCAGCCGAGGAAGAAGGGTCTTATCTTGCGAAACGATCTGTCATTTTTAAAAAAAAAAAAAAATAAATATACTTTTTAAGCACAAAAGATTGTGTAGCACAGGCTCTGGGATGCGTGTCCACGATGCTATGAATTAGTAATGGGTTGTTCTTGAACAATTCTTTCATTGAAACAGTGTTTACAAACTTACTTGCACTTTCTTAGTCTTTTCACATTCGCTTTGTAAACACTGGGTCTGTAGTTCGCCTACGTTCCGTGTGACTTTTCGACGTGATTCAATAGTACGTAGCGTCGTGAACGTGCATTCCAGAGCCTGTGCTACACAAGCTTTTGTGAAAAGTATTAAAAAAAGTAATTTTCTGAAAAAAATGACTGATCATTTTGCTAGATAAGACCCTTCTTCCTTGGCTGGGATCATTCAGAGCCCTTTGAAGCTGCATTTAAACTACATTTTGGAAGTTCAAAATCGGGGCACCAATAAAGTCCATTATATGGAGAAAAATCCTGAAATGTTTTCCTCAAAAACCATTATTTCTTCACGACTGAAGACAGAAAGACATGAACATCTTGGATGACAAGAGGGTGAGTAAGTTATTTGTGAATTAAATTGTGAACTAAACACCGCGTCAATACCTGCTTCTACGTCACTGCCTGTTTAGCACCGCCCAAGATTTGCACACATAACGTATATAACGTAACGTATATCCTTGACCAGCAACATGACCAGCTAAGGACCAGCATAAACCCGCTAAGGACCAGCTTAAACCATAATCAAAACACACCTACCAGCATATGCTGTTTTTTTCACCAGGGTAGAAGGCAAGGCATGCAGACGCAGACTTTCTATTTGAGTTTCCTGATTCTTAAAACAAGTGATTTCCAGGAATTCCTTCGGTTTCTTGCTGTTGTTGTAGCAACCAACAGCACAGCTTGACCCTAAGCTCATTTTTATTCTCAGTAGTACTCAGAAAGTTTCTGTTTAAATTGTTCTTTTTACCAAGTATTAACGTTGGTTCCTGCATGGAGACCAGAACAGGACAAGAGTTCAACAAACGTTAGAATCCGTCATGCTTGCGCTCATTGGTTGCTCAGGCAAAAGACTGATAGTAATAGCACACTTGAATAAACTTGTGTTGTTGTTGTT
Source organism: Labeo rohita (assembly GCF_022985175.1). Lineage (NCBI taxonomy): Eukaryota > Metazoa > Chordata > Actinopteri > Cypriniformes > Cyprinidae > Labeo > Labeo rohita. The sequence continues at coordinate 10,146,160 of NC_066871.1, read as the reverse complement.
GTTAGGACTGCTATTAAAACTGATAGCTTTTTCCAAGTATTATAAACATCCTTACCTCTTTGTTTTAAACAGAAGCAAAGCTAAACGTTAGTTCCAGAGTAAAATGTTAATCACCTAATTAAGAAAACAGCAAAGCTAAACGTTAAAGCCCTGGATGTCATTTAGAACTCTATTGTATTTGCGTATTTAGCTTTAGAAGTTTAATGAATGATTATGTATATTCTGTCCAAGCTAAAGGATACAGATACCCATAGGCTGCCAATAAATTAGCGAAAATGTAGACATGCACTAATTAAATGTGTATCAGTTGGACCCAGTGTCACTTGGCAAACTGATCCGACCTTTAGAAAAGCACTTCAGAACTACATTCCCACTCTGAGATGCATACATTTTAATTGACAGGGACAAACTCCACTGCTGGGCATGGCTGCATAATGTCATGCTGCGAAGGCTTTCTTCTCACCCATTGGCATGATTGTATCTTTGATATCTCTGCGTATGATTTGCGCTGCAATGTGCCGTCGCGCAGTGACACGCATCACCTCCTGTGTGCTGTTGGGGAGGTGCTCTTTCACTCTGGCCTTCAGCAAACATTTGCATTACCAGACAAGGCAAGTGATTAACATAAAACAGAGAATATGGGCTGCATGAACTGGTGTTTACTTTCAAACTAGTGACATAATGTATCTTCATATAATCAGAGTGTTTGAACATCACGGACCTGCTGCACAAAATTTGCATATGTTCAAAATGGGCACTGGAAAGTAATTTCCTATACAATTCTCATGCACTTTTTTATGTCATTTAAATGATTTGTAGATACTTTTATGGGAATATGTCTCCAGTTTTCGCATTCTAGTACTGGTAAATAAAGTAATATGTGTTTGGGTGTAAATGCTATTTAAAACTCTATGGGTCGTTAATGCAAACTGATGATATTCACAGTGTTAAACAATTTGGCACAGGCTGATTGGTTAATGTTGCATACACAGCCAATGAGCTTGCTGCTTTACATTTAAATGGCTGGTTAGTATTCACTAGAGCACTTCGCAGTGCGCTTACAGAGTTCCTCTGAAACCCTCCACTTCCCCAGCTCCACCTGTATAGATCTGCTACGGGTTAATATGTGCTGCTTACACAGCAGCAACCAATGCAAAGTTGTATATATGAGGACGCTGGCCTTTTTTGTAGTGTGAAACATTTCTTCTTAGCTGTTTACAGCAGAAGTTGTGAGTTATTTGCTGCACAGATCACACAAATGGACTGATGGAGGAGTATAATGTGAACTGGGCTGAAGATTGTACAGTATTTATCAGGATAGACTGATGAGGGCACAGGTTCAGACACTGCACTACCGCTTCACCACACACCTTAATACAAAGCTCTGGATCAAAGAGCAAAGTCCACTTACAGAAAAGTTTTCAGCAAACTATATGGAGTGATGATACACAAGCATTTCCAACACAATACTGGGATCTAAACTGATTGTATACGTATTATACAGTGTTGCTTCTAAGGATGATGAAGGATGGTTGACTATTTTGTTTTACTTTTAATATTATTTATTTGTCATATTATATAAGATGAAAAGGTTACAATTAAGAGAGGGGGAATTAAGAAATACAAAATGTCAGATATGCGTACAAAATGTTGTTTTGAAGAAGATTTTGGAAGAAGAAGAGAAATCAGTTCACAAAACCAATTTATTCACATATCAAACGGAATCAGTCAGAGCCACTCTTGAATTAAAATACACCAGTGTAATTTCAGTATTATTTATTAACTGTTATAGATTTTATGTATTTGTTTTATATTTTGGATCAACGTTTATTTTTTATAATTTCAGATTTTTATTTTCAGCTAATATTAATGTTAATAAATTTACTGTATTTTTTCTGTTATTTATTGTTTTTAAACATTACTATTTAGATTTATTATTTAAAATTATTTGAATGATCAAAAATCCTGCTCTGATCTAGTGAATGAATATGGTCAACTTTGAATTAACAACATACCAGTGTAATTTTCGTATTATTTATAAACTGTTATAGATTTTATGTATTTATTTTATATTTTGAAATAACTTTTATTTTTATATATATATAAAATATATTCAGAAGAAGAAACTTTTTTGACAGTTAAAGGGTTAATACTTAAAATATTTTGTTTTATTTTATTTTAATTAGCAAAATTCCTGCTCTGATCTAGTCAAAGTATGGATAACCAAGTTATACCAATTAACTAAATGATTATAGTTATATTAATAGTTGATGGCCCTTATTGACTTCCATAGTATTTTTATTAATTAAAATATCTTCTTTTATGTTCAGAAGAAACTTTGTTCACATATCAAACTGAATCAGTCAGAGTCGCTCTTGAGTCAACAACAGTTTTAGTATTTATACACTGTTATAGATTTTATTTTATTTATTTATTTATTATTTAGTTAGCTAGTCAGTTAGTTAGGTAGTTTTTCTATTTGTAAATTTTCTGAAGTTTTAATAATTTTACTGTTATATGCTTTTGGCATTTGTATTGTTTTTTTTTTTTTTTTTTAAACATTACTATTTATATTTAATATTTAAAGTATTTTATTATTATAAATATTGTAACAAAATGAAATTATTTAAATATTTTAAATATTGTAATTATATATATTACATATGTATTATAATTGAATTAGCAAAAATCCTGCTCGGATCTAGTCAATGAGTATGGTCAACCAAATTACACAAATTTATTATTATAATATTAATAGTTGAAGGCCTCTATTTACTTCCATAGTACATTTTCTTCCCCCATAATTCAAAATATCTTCTTTTATCTTCAACAGAAGAAAGAAACTTGTATAGGTTTGGAATAAGTTGAGGGTGAATAAATGATTAGACATATTTTTTTTAATATTTTCAGTGCCAGTACTTTAAAGGGAATGAAATAAGGCACACAGATAACAACGTTTGATGACGAATCCCTCTTTGAGGTCTAATGGTTTCCACTTGTTTTACACAACAACATAACAATTTGTTCATAAATGGCTATAACTGACTGAGACATGACCATGAAATATATGTCTGCACATCATTACTTTCTTGTTTTAATGCCACCTTTTACACACGATGTACTGTGTTATATCACATTGTCTGTCGTGAATGACTCATGCGGCCCGGCAGAAGCTACCCCAAATAAAACCGTGCGTAAAACCACTCTTTTCGCACGACACTTGTCATCCGTGCTCTGTTCTTTTCCAGGTGTGTGTCATTCCAGAGACAGATTACAGACCATATGTAGAAGGAAGGTTCAGTGCCTTGTGTGGATGAAGTCTCACACATGTACCCGCCAGAAGCCCTGGAGACAGAGTGAGCGCGGGGACATGTCTATTGAGAGCGGCTCCTGTCCTGTCTCAGGCCCCCGTGGCTCTCATGTGTGAAGAATGCAGCATATGGAAGCAGTGGAGTGAAAAGCCTACCGGGCACCTGAGCAAAGATGACACATTGAGTACAACTCTGTTTGCACCATGGTAACATGGGAGTGGATCGGCGCTCATCATTCATTTATAGCCACATCAGCCCACCCTGTTCTAACCGACGTCATTCTGTTTCGTGCGTACATGAGCGGTGTTCGGAAAGTGAAAACAGCTGGGCTATTATTTATGATGTTAAAGCATGTTTTTATAATCAAAACAAGGCAAGATCGTGTGAAGAACTAGACTTCTTTTAGGGTAGTTCAGAAAGCTTTGGTCTTTCACGTCAAGATAGCTTTTATTTAACTGTGATTCGAAAGTTCAGGGTGACTCACGGTAATGTGTTGCTTTGCTGTTACTTCTGAGGAGATTATTTTTTAGCAGTCAGCCTTATCTAGTCAGTGAATTGCTGCTCAAGCTACAAGAGAAGAGAAATGCAGAGGCTGAGAAACACACGGTCAGTGGAGATCACAGACCAGATGGGAGGAGGCAGCTGGTTTAAGGAATAGATCGCCTAAAATTTGCGTCAACATTTATTCACTCTCATGTCGTTCCGAACCTGTATGATCTTATTTTCTTTTGTGGAAATCAAATGGAGAAATTCTGAGGACTTGTACTGGTCATCTTTTTCAATGCAATTACAATAAAGGCTGGACATTTAAAGCTTCAAGAAAGAATGCAAAGGCACAAACGCTGTAGCTTTGTGTGAAAGAATAGACAGAAAATGTTGGCTGTTATTTACAGAAAGGCTGCCATAGTTCTCCTTAGAAACGTTTGATGCATGAAGGTTTTTTACTTATTTATTTATTTATTTTTCAGATCTTTGTCTCTATTTCTTTGTCTATTTTTCAGAACAAGTCTGTTCACAAAACTAAATGATTTGTATGTGAACTGAACTGATCTGATTCTCAAGTTCAACTCGTTGTTCAAGTGTTGATGTCACAACAACCCCTAAACACATCTACCCTGGTGAAAAAAAACAGCATATGCTGGTATATTTTGATGCTGAGATGCTGGTTAGGTAGGTTTTGATGCTGGTTTAAGCTAGTCCTTTGCTGGTTTATGCTGGCCTTAGCTGGTTTATGCTAGTCCTTGACCAGCAACATGACCAGCTAAGAACCAGCATAAACCAGCATCAAAACATACATACCAGCATATGCAGTTTTTTTCACCAGGGTAATGGCTTAACATTTCTGTAAACACGACTGTTTAAAAGTTGGGGGTCAGTAAGAGTTTTTAAAGCTACAGCCACCAAACTTGAGTCAGAGCTAGTTGGGATCTGGTGAAGGTTTTTCAAAACAAGATCAAAACCACAAAATATCTCATTGATTTGCATTGAGGGGGTCAAAACTTTTGTACAGTAAGACTTACAGAGTGTTTAAGCTTTCTATCACTAGCAATGACTAGCTTAATGACTATCCCAGACAATATGCTAAATCATGGTAGCAACATACTAAAACATCTTATCAATGTGCTAATCCTGCTAACAGCATGTTAGCAACATGTTACGTATGCTAAAAAGATGTTAACATAGCATGACCAGCAAGATGACCAGCATAAACCAGCAAAGGACCAGCAAAAACCAGCATCAAAACATACCTAACCAGCATATGCTGTTTTTTTCACCAGGAAACAACATGATAATCGTGCTGGTAACATCTTAACATACTAATCATGCTAATGAAATGCTAGCAACATGTTAATCATGTTAAAAAAAATGCTAATGTCATGCTAATCAGCTAGACACATTAGACACATGCTAACAACATGTGGACAACATGCTGCTAACCATGCTAAAAACATGCTATCAACATGCTAGTAATGTTAAAAACATACTAGAAACATGCTACTCATGCTAAAAACATGCAACATGTTAATATTGTTGTCAAAATACCAACATGTTAATCATGATAAAACATGCTAACAAAATGTTACAACATACTAATCATAAATACATACTAGCTACATACTAATCATGTTAACAACATGCTAATAATGCCAGTAAGACACATGCTAGTAACATGTTAACACCATGTTAATCATGGTAAAACCTGTCAGCACCATGCTAATCATCTTAGAAACATGTTAGGAACATGATAATCATGCTAGCAACATGCTAATAATGCTTTTAACATGCTAATAATATTAAAAACATGTTAGAAACATGTTAATTGTGTTAGAGACATCCTAATAACATAATAATTATGCTAGAAACATTTTTTTTTAACTTTACTTTTCTAGTTTTCTCCTTACCATGGTTTAAAGGGGTCTGGATCATTCAAGTTGAATTGTATTTATTAGTGTAAATTTTTCACAATAATACTGTTTTTACTGTATTTTTAATCATATAACCCTGCTGAAAAAAAAAACAGCTAAAACCATCAGCCTTGTCTTAGCTGGTCAGCAGGCTGGTTTCAGAGTGGTTTTGGCCACTTCCTTAGCTGGCCAGGCTGGGAGACCAGCTGGAACAACCAGGTAAACCAGTCTGACCAGGCTGGGAGACCAGCTTAAACCAGCTAAGACCAGCCTGGGCTGGTTCTAGCTGTGTTTTTTTTTTTTTTTTTTTTTTTTTTTTTTTTTTTCAGCAGGGTAATGCAGTCTTGGTGAGAGTAAGATACTTCTTTCAAAAATATTAAAGCTGTAGGAGGAGATAATGACTTAATTTTGACTCAGAAGAAGATGAAACTTTAAAAGCAGATCGTTTTTTCAAACCAACTTATTAATGAACTATCCCATAAAAGTAGTGCTTGTCCTCAAGTTGTATTTCAGATTCAAGATTTTAGAGCCACACAGCCTGACATGTTTTTATTTTTGTGCCATTAACATTAATGTCAATGTTAATGTTCTACAGACACTATTAGCTGAGAGCATTTTTACCCATTTACTGAAAGGTTTCATGTGATTTTTTTTTTAATCAGCTTTCTGTGGCAGGAGTTCAGTAAAAAGGTACAGCAAATTCTGAGAGTTCATTAAGTCTACTTGCAATATGCTGTGAATTTATGTTTGGCTTGCGATGATACAAGCATGGTAACAACACAGATTTCCTCTTTTTGAGTCCATAAAAAAACAATAAGAGGAGGCAGTTCACTTGACAGACATATTGCTCAGTGTCAGGGGATATTTGGGTCAAGCCTTGTGGTGTCTGATGAGAAGAGAGAGGCCAAGATGTGGTCAATCCTGTTCAGATATGCCCATCAGTTTAGAACAATACCCACCTTATGACCTGCTGGTGCGAGATAAGCTTGATCACAGAAAGCCTGAAGCTATTGCCCAATCTACAATTACCGAACCTCAACACTGCCAGGTTGCTGGAGGTGTGTTTGCCTCTTACTAAATATTGCAAATGTTCACAAGCAAACAGTTTCTCCGTGTGCTGAAATTTGTCTGCTCTTTGATCACCAAACAAAAGGGTATTTGTGGAGACCAATAAGTTCTATAATAGCTGGAAAAAGCTATAGCATTCCCATGAATATCAACTACACACTCATTCATGTTCTGATGCAGAAGTAAACAATTTAAAGGAGTCCACTTTCAGAACAAACATTTACAGATATTGTACTTACCCCCGTGCCATCCAAAATGTTCATGTGTTCAGCGTTTGACATTAAAAGTATATAAATTGTATTATTTTTATGAAAATAACGATTGTTTCGCTAGATAAGAACCTTCTTCCTTCTTCCTTCCTGAGATCGTTTACAACCACCTTTGGGATCGCTTGAAGCCGCATTTAAACTGCATTTTGGAAGTTCAAACTCAGGGCACCATATCAGTCCACTATATGGAGAAAAATGCTGAAATGTTTTCCTCAAAAAAAAAATTTCTTTACAACTAAAGAAAGAAAGACATGAACATCTTGGATGACAAGGGGGTGGGTGGGTACATTATATGTGAATCTTTGTTCTGGAAGTGAACTTTTTCTTTAAAAACTGCTATCTTTGCTTATGGACACTTAGTTATGAGTCACTCACCTAGGTATTGTTGCACTAGCTGCTTGTTTAAGAAGAAAAATCATTGAAATTCAATGCATCTACACTGAAAAATAAAATATTTACATTAATTACATAAAATAATTCAGTAAAGATGTTTAGTATGTAAGTATCTATCATTAACAAAACTCTACTCACCCTCATGTTGTTCAAAACCCGTAAGACCTTCTTTCATCTTTGGAACACAAAATAAGATATTTTTGATGAAAGTTTTCTGACCCTGCATAGACAGCAACGCAACTACGTTCAAGGCCAGACCGTCAGATAGTCACAACATCTACCAACAGGGACTAATGGGGCAATGCTAATCAGACAAATCTTGACCCCTTGATGTAGGCAGTGTCACTGTAAAGTGCACACAGGAAGTAACCGGATTTAGGCATCCCGTCTTATGCTTTATTCATTCTCTGAATGGGAAAATGACCTTCAGTTTCTCATCCGTTGCATATGTATATGCTCTGTGTATAAAAGTATGCATATTCGAATTAAAATAATAGCGTAGTCATTATTCTGTGCCGTCGGTGTTCTTACGATTAGAATGCAATGCATTAACTATGAGTCTTCATGTTTAGTTTGTTACAAGCCGTTACACTGCACACCACAGCTACAATCCTTAACGACAATCTGAAGTAGCTTGTTCAAATAAATTAAAACAGGGTCATGCACAGGAAGGCTGGCTTTCATTATGTCTCTGACATCCTGGTCAATACAAAGTCATTCTCAATGATTAAAACTCATATGGTGAAGGTAACAAAGCACAAGAGCTCTTCATTTCAAATACGCATTAATCTTAGAATATTGTGCACAAGTCCATGAAACATTAGCATTCATTAATATGCAAATGTATATATCACATGTGCTGTGTGTGGGGTCTGTGCATATGTAATGACAGTGATTTAGTATCTCCACCCACCCCAAATACCAAATGACGGTTCAAACTATTTATCATTGTTTCAACATGCCTCAGTCAACATTTCTCTGTCAATACAGTAATTGCTGGTACTCTGATGGCCTCAAGCGTCATTGTCATTCTGCAGTGGGCACCGGTGCTGTTTCACCCAAGGATTCGCAGATAGTGTGAGTAAACAGCTCCATGCAAATTTAAATCCAATAATCCAAATAATTGTGAAGTCACATTCCTTCCAAACAAACAGGACCAGTTTTTAAGCTGCTACAAAGAAATATACAAATACTATTAGGAAGGTGTATTCCTCAATTAGAAACTGGAACAAATTCACTAAACAGTTGTAGTAATTTAGTACAGAGATTTGTCATTAATAATATGCATATCTACAACAGGTGTGTATGCGCACAAATTTGTTCTTACAAAAAGACAAAAGAACACTGAATCCCTTTAAAAGGGCCATTTTACAGTTGAGGTCAAAAGTTTATATACACCTTGCAGAATCTGCAAAATGTGAATTATTTTACCAAAATAAGAGGGATCATACAAAATGTATGTTATTTTTTATTTAGTACAGACCTGAATAAGATATTTTACATAAAAGATGTTTACACATAGTCCACAAAAGAAAACAATAGTCGAATTTATAGAAATTACCTCATTCAAAAGTTTACATACACTTGATTCTTAATACTGTGTTGTTACCTGAATGATCCACAGCTGTGTTGTTGTTGTTTTTTTTGTGGTGTTTTTTTTTTTTTGTGTGTATTGAACCCTTTCTAACAATGACTGTATGATTTTGAGATTCATCTTTTCACACTGAAGATAACTGAGGGAATCATATGAAACTATTACAGAAGGTTCAAACGCTCACTGATGCTCCAGAAGGAAAAACCATGCATTAAGAGCCAGGGGGTGAAAACTTTTAATAAATGTAACTTATTTTGTCTTCTGGGAAACATGTGAGTATCTTCTGTAGTTTCTGAAGAGCAGTACTAAATGAAAAAAACATGATATATAGGCAAAATAATACACATCTTCGTTCTGTTTAAAAGTTTACACCCCTGGCTCTTAATGCATCGTTTTTCTTCGGGAGCATCAGTGAGTGTTTTGAACCTTCTGACCTTCTGAGGCGCTTGTTCAGGCAACATCACAGTATTAAGAATCAACAGGGTCATTTTTATAAATTCTACTTTTTTTTTTTTTTTTTTTTTGTGGACTATATGTAAACATCTTTTATGTGAAATATCTTACTCAGGTCAGTACTAAATAAAAAATAACATGAATTTTGTATGATCCCTCCTATTTTGTTAAAATAATGAACATTTAGCAGATTCTGCAAGGTGAATGTAAACTATTGACCTCAACTGTGTATGTCCATTAGTGAAGGGTACACATGATGGTCACCCCAAGGGACTAATTTTAGCGTTTATGGAAATGTGACCCAGTGTGATGAGTCCTTGTGATTAATTTTAAAGATAGATATGACCGATTTGTTTCGTTGTAATGTAAGAAAAGGATTTGCCATGTTGCAATGTTGCAACTTGTATAGACAGATTCAAGTTACAATGTGATGTGTTTGCAACAATTGACCCTTTGCACTTTCACTTGAAAAATGGTGTGTATTGACGTCTTTCCACGGTTGAAACAAAATACCTTCTGATGTTCATTCATGTTTATTTCATGCTATAACTAGTAAAGAGGAAGAGTTGATTGATTCACATGCTGCTTGAAATGAGGTGCTACAGTTTTCTGTCATTAAACATTAAAGACCCACAAAATGGTATTATTGTTCAAATTTCTTACAGAATCACAAAATTTAAAAGCTGAGATTTTGTTTCATACCAAAAGTAACCAGCTTCGTCTTGTCTGTCGGTGCGTTGTCCAATTCCTCTTTGCTCCATGATGTATTTTTCACTCCACGAGAGCATGATGTGTGACGTGAGAGTGCAGTGGCTTGTTGGATATAGCAACAGTAACGAAGAGGGGCGGGTCTTTGCAAAGGGTCAACTGCATCTAATGTAGACAGATTATTAGGAACCATCTTGCATCTCACGTAATTTGCAGTGTCTTGCACATTACACAACATTCTGAAAAGGTGGGGCTCAAGGTAAAATAAGTTCAACTTCTCAAATGCTTCTCAAGACCTTTTTTTATAAAGCAAAATCATGTTCTGTAGGGTTGCGACAATAAATCGATTCATCACGATTCATGGATTTCCCAAATGCATGGCGATTCTCTTTGGAATCGATTCTGAGTTTAGACGGACAACGCGTCCATCCATCCACTGGAGAAAAGTGTAGCCAAAATGTCCCAAGTATGTCCCAAGTCTGCACGGTAGTGATCACGAGCTGAAGCTCCGGCAGACTCAGTTGCAAGCTCAAAAACATGACAGCACATGCCATCTTTATAGAATCAAATAACTAACTAAAAGCTAACTTAAAAAAACGAACACTTAAACATGCATCTGCGTGATAAGACCTGCATAAAACAGGGTTCCTCAAATCTTGCCCTGAAGGGCCAATGCGCTGCAGAGTTTAGCTCCAACCCTGATCAAACTCACTTACACTGATTAGCATGCTCAGGTGTGTTTGAATAGGGTTAGAGCTAAACTCTGCAGGACAGTGGATTTTATAGGCCAGATTTGAGGATACCTGGCCTGGATCAACATTTTTTTTCACATCTATGGCACACTTGGAATGGCCACTTCTGCATGGTTAGTGAATGAAGCACATTCTTTTCAGTGCAAACACACCTCCTGTCTACATTGTAGCCTACACTTTCTACATCAGTAGTTATTCATCAATTGATGATAAAATGATCAAGAAGAGCGTTAAGCAGCTATACCTCCAGACACGCTCTGCAGACAAGTGCACTTTCTGCATGTTAAAGAAGAGTCGATTTAGGTGCTCAGTGAATCGCAGTGATGCTGTAAAGTCCCACTGAAGTATGTCAGATCGATATTTTGCATCCTCCACAACCTACTCAGAACCAGCCCGGAAGATTGTGCATCGTGCAAATTGCACCCAAGCACAGATTTTGTGGATGCGTTCGCATTGTTACCTTATTTGCATAATTCCTTTAGCGAATCGGGAGCTAAAACAACCCAGACAGCATGTGCGCATAAACGGCGCCATCAGTAGTCATGATTCACTCTTATTATTGAATTCCCTATTTCGTCTTGCACTTTGTGAAATAAGGGCTGCTTTCACACAGATCATTAATACGTGGGACTCAAGCGGCAGAAGGCCGGCAGTTATGCGTATGCCCATAATGACTTTATCAGGTTCCTTCATCTGCATACAATCATACGGTGCAGCCAGCCATTAAGAGGTGCAGGGATTAGGACAACCTGCAAGACTGATGAGGAGTCGGCACCCATCGGAACATCCAGACGGGAAATTATCAGTCAATCAGTAGCGCTGAGACTGTGACACCACTGTCTACTTATCAAAGACAACCTCTCAAAGCAGATGAAATCAACTCACTGCCATAATGGTTCTGTGATTTATTACAGCCAATATTTTGGCGTTTTGCATAACTTGAGCACACTCTGCTGGGATTGAATGAATGAATATATATCAGCCTTCGAATGTTTTGTGCAAAAATGCCAACACAACAGTTCTCATTATTCAATCTAGAAACAGATGGTGTGGGGCCAGTTAGTTTGTAAATTTATATTATTAGTATTTGGGATTTTGCTGCTGGCCTCAGTGCAGATTCTAGTTATGCTTCTCGTGTTGTTCTACTCTAAAAATTATGTTCCTACCAAGCAGGACGTCCGTACATGCATCATAAGCCCTCGTCTGGGGGAGGATGAGATTCTCCCTGCAGCTTGTTTTTCAAAAGCCTTCATACCTTATTTTTCAAAAAGTAGAGGTGTTTTATGCAAATGACTTTAAAAACACAAATATTGCTTGCTTTTGTGGCAGCAGGTGAATCCTGTGAAATCCTTGTAATCTGCTGTAACAGTTGTTTTTTTTTTTTTTTTTGGTCTTTTGTCATTAAGTATATTAAAAAATTGCCTTAGTGGCATTGTTATTGTTAACAAAAATCCCCCAAAAATGAAAAACATTTTGTTTAGTGAAATAAAAATAAAATCTTACACACCTGGGAAAAATTGAAATAAATAAAAGGGATTTAAAATGGCAATTCTGAAACTGAATGACATTTCAATGACACTTTGGCAGCCCTAAAACACTAAGACAAAAACTAGATTTTTTTTTTCTAGGAAAGAAAAAGAAAGAAAGGAAAAAAAAACAGAATAAAAACTGCATCTGAATAGAAAAGACGAATTAAAACAATGCAAAACTCACTTTCATGCTGCTAGGGTGTTGTGGCCAGTTGCCAATACATTGCTATACATTGCTAAAAGTCTCGAGTTCTTTGTATTGTGTTGCTGTGCGGTTGCTAAGATGTTCTGGATGATGCTTTCGGGGTGATGGTTGTTAACTGGCCCAAATCCAAAGAGCCAATTTCAAAGCCTCTATATGTTCTCAGTACATGCCTCATATCCATATTGCTCCACTCTATCCTTTTTCTTTTTTCTTTTTGTCTGTTTTATCATTCATCAAGTTAAAATTGCAAGTCAGATTGCTTAGAAATGTAACAGCCACTTGATTTGAGGTATCATTCATGTCTGCAGCACAACCAGTACAGGATAAGTGACACAGCAGTTTAATACTAAATGCTAGGATCCAAATCTCTACCTTCTGAGCAATATAGTGATTCATGCTTTGGCCATTAGATCCAAACACCTATTCTTCATTTGAGATCCCTGGGTCACAGTCATTTGTAATACATCAGGTGGGGACTGACGTCCATGTCTGTCACATTTTACCGTCCGCACTAATCTAGTGACAGAGGATTCAGAGGTAAAACCCTGTTCCTTAGTGCCCATTAACCCAGATCAGGAGACTGGGCAGAAAGCTCTGATTTAATGAAAAATGACGCACCCAGCAACCTGGAACATGCTCTTCCTCTGCTACTGCACATTTGTTGCGCGACAGACAATATCCCTTCAGAAATAGCTAAATAATTAGAAAGTCCCCAGCTCTCTTGCTATAATTGCAAAATTAAAATTCTCTGCGTGCTGGTACCCGACCTGTAGAATTAACTTCGGCTGCTGTTTGTCAGATTGCCTGTCTCCGAATAAAGCCACATGAAGTTGCGAAAGAGAGTTAGTGATAAAAGATTAAATTGGTTTATTATAGTCCTCCATCACAGTGATTCCCAACCAGAAGTATGTGTTTCAGCAGGATTAGAAGGATACTAGAGGAAAACATTTCAGAATTTTTTTTCCATATAGTGGACTTTTGTGGTGCCTGTGAATTTGAACTTCCAAAATGCAGTTTAAAGTGCTCCTATTATGCCTTTTCATATATCACCTTTCATGCAGTGCCATCGCACAGAACCTGATTTTACCAAGTACGACATGTTCCTGGATCAACATCTTTGTTGACCCTGGAACAACATTGTGATTAACCAATCAGATTTGAAAAAACAGTTTATAGTTTTTGTGAAGTTTATGCTTACAATCAGTGTTTGGTGTTTGTACATCAGTGTCATTCATCTATCATTTCCTCTGATTTTAGGGATTACTCATGGGTAAGGTTAGGTTTAGGTGTAGGGATGTGGTCAAGATTACATTTTTGTATTAAAATGTTGTTCCAGGGTCAACAAAATATGTTGGCCCAGGAACACATCTAACTCAGCAAAATCAGGACGTGCCAGTGTGTCATGTAGCTGTATGTGAACATAAACTATGTGCAAAGCATGATAAATAAAGTTATTGTCTATCAAAAAAAAAGTCGGCTCACAATCACCTGAACAAGTTGTCAGGAATTCGAATCTTATTCTGTTACAGCTATACATCACAAAGTAACACATTTGCATAATGTCCGCCCACATTCTAAGTCACAAACAACTTGCCTGCCCACAAACACAGTAAAATTTCCATGTGGTTTACGTCATGTCGAGAAGACGCTGTATTCTACGCTTTGAGAGCTATTTTTTTTATATTCGCTTCCAAAAGATGAATTTACAAAGACTGTATTTTCTAGCGATCGTTCAAAATACGTAGTTATGTATAACAACCCTGCACAAGTCTTGCTGACCGGCTAACTCACGCTTGTGTAGTTCTGTTGTTCAACTGTGGGCCCACTGTAGTCAAAAATTTGTGATTGATGCAGCTTGACTGTCTGTCTGTGTCATTAGTTGGAGTAATGATAAAGGATGGCGCACGATGCGGCTTTCACATCGAATGCGGAAAGCGCTGTGCTATGAAACCCATTCATTTCAATTGCTTGTGCCGTGCGAGGACGGCTTGTTCCTGCATCGACCAAAGTTAACGCGCAGCCGAGCGCATCACTGGTCTGCAAGCCATGCTCAAAGTTCAAATGAGTTGAACTTTTGCTGCTGCGCTCTGAAGGGCTTCACTGAACCCAGCGGCCAGCGCAGAGCTTTCCGCGTTCAGTGTGAAAGCCGCCTAATGCATTATACAATGTTGAAGTTTACAACATAGAGGTGTGCCCAGTCCCCTTACATAAGTAAATTGGGAGAACTTTCCACTGTAGTCTGTGCTAACTTGTCGATCAGCCACTTTAAACTTTCATCGTCAGACTCCGGCTCGAATTGGTATGGTAAAATCGATGCCATCTTTTCTACGTATTGACAAGTCTCCAGGGCTGTCATTCAGTTATGGCAATGGGCGTTTCGTTTTCTGACACGCGCTGTACGCGGTAGACCAATCATAAAGGACTGCGCCATCTGACCAATCACAGCAGTGAGGGCTCACAGAAAGGAGGGGTTTCCAGAGACTAATTCTTCGAACTGCTTCGCATGAGTTGTTTACAAATCATTTATAAGTGAGGTAAAATTAAATCTATTTTTGGAAAAAACTAAAGTGTTTTTTGACCTTGCATACATGTAAACCTGTTTTAGGAGACTCTTAAAACAATATTAGCAACCTTTTTAAATGGCATAATAGGAGCACTTTAAATGCAGCTTCAAAGGGCTCTAAACCGATCCCAGTCGAGCAAGAAGGGTCTCGTCTAGCAAAACGATCGGTTATTTTCTAAAAAAAAGAAATTACAATTTATAATCTTTTTAACCTCAAACCCTTGTCTTGACTAGCTCTGCGTGAACTCTGTGAATTCCAGATCAAGACAGTTAGGGTAGATTGAAAAATCCCATTTCATTTTCTTCTCCAACTTCAAAATCATCCTACATTGCTGATTTTTTTTTTTTTTTTTTTTTGTAGGCCATTTAATCTTCTTTGCATGTTCACTGGGTTGATACTTCTGCAGCGATGTAGGATGATTTTGAAGTTGGAGGAGAAAATGAGATGGGAATTTTTCGACCATAACTGTCTTGAACCAGAATACACAGAGTTCACACAGAGCTAGACCAGACGAGCATTTGAGGTTAAAAAGTATATAAATTGTCAATTTTGTTTTAGAAAATAACCAAGCGTTTCGCTAGATAAGACCCTTCTTCCTCAGCTGGGATCACTTAGAGCCCTTCGAAGCTGCATTTAAACTGCATTTTGGAAGTCAAAAATAAATAAATAAATACTAAAACTAGCCTTATTCAAATATTAATGGCCTTAATTTGGAAAAAGTATAAAAAGCATTTTAATCATGAAAATTTAATGGCATATGAGCTCCTTAATTCAAGCAACTACAGTCCATACTATATTGCACCACATAGCCTCACTGAAAAAAAAAAAAAAAATCCAAAAATGTACCTATACATACTGCAGTTTCCAGCTGAAATTAACACTAGTGGCACTTAAACACTAACTTTTATTCCTTTTCACACAAATTATGATTACAAAAGCAGATCATCAATTAATAAAGATTTATTTTTGCACAGTTCCTAGCACAATATATGTTATGATGTTAAAATACTTTTACCATATGCATTTTCAGAATCAGAATGTGCTTTATTGCCATGTATATTTACACATACTAGGAATTTATTGTAGTGACAGAAGCTCCACAGTGCAATAGAATGACAGTGACAGGACCAGACACGATAAAAGTCATAATAAAAAGAACAATATACATTTATACAAGACAGACATTGTGCAAAATAGCAATAACTTTACAATATACAAAATAAACAATTGACTATGTATGTAAGGTGCAAATCTGAAGTGTAAAATAAGTATGTGTGTTAAATAAATAACTGGATAAGTGAATGTATAATAGTGTTGTGTGTTCCATGTTTATTGTGAAGTGTTCATGAGATGGAATGCTTTTTAAAATGCTTTTTTTTAATGTTGGCATCACATAACCAGCTCCATATCTATGGCTTTTTTGATGTAGTAAACTTGCTCTGTAGCTCACCCGGTACAACGCTGTATTTGCATAGCGCTCAAGTCGTGTGAAACACAAGTTAAGATAAAAGAGCTCAAAGACTTTTGAAAGCAAGCTAAGCATTGGATTGGTCTGCATGACCAATCAGAAGTCAGAATTAGTAAACATGTCTCCAAGATGTCTGTTGAAAAAATCTGCTTTGAACAAACATTTGATGAGCTTCTTTTAAAAAGCATTTTTTTTCTTTAAATATAAAGAAAAATGTTTAAAAATATGTTTAAAAAATTAAATTTTAAAGTATACTCTTTATGACAAGTTTTAAAGGTGAATCTTTAAAAAGTGATTTCTAGAGACTAAAGATAATGAATTGTTGTTGCTCAAAGGTTACAAAACAGTTTTTTAGGATTGTAAGCTTCATTATGGTTGTAATAAAATCGGCACTGCACCAGTACATTTTAAAAAGGCAATGCCAGGGTGTCTCAACGTAATGTAAGTTTAACAAATGTGAGTCATGCATTAAAACACTCTTACAAAAAGAAAGTTACAAATAAAAGGTTCATTATTTTGAAGAATTTCTAGCCAAGTTAAAAGTGAAAAAATCATGCTAGCTAACATAAAAAATACCACTGAAGCCATTGCTGTTTACCAGTCAGTACATCAAAAGTTCAAACGTTTTCCTACAAAGATAGTGAGCCGAAGATCAGTTTGATATACAAGTCTCATTCTGGTGTCATTTTAGCTGAATCATCTCTTTTATCTATGACTTTGGGGGCTAATAAAGTTTCATAGCTGTGGGTGAACACGTCTAGATTTTTCATCTAAGATTCATACTCGAGCAGCAATGAATTCAACTCTGTATTCATCTAGCAACTGACATCACCACAGAAGCAGACTTATGAAATCTCTGAAAGTAAATAAATTGCGCCTGTCATCATGACGTTGGCTATTTTTAAGGCTGTGTTATGTGAAAGTCTAAAATGTGTTACACAACTGGACTACAAAAAGAAACAGAAAAAAAATGATCAAAGAAAAGAACAGTAGTTTGCTTCTTCCGATTGCTGAGGATGAAAATGATTCTCCTGATACAGTCAGTCGTTCTGAAAATACAAAAGAGAAGAATTGATTCCACAATCATTCACAAGTGTTGCAAGATATTTCTCATGTGCTTTCATCAATATTATATAAATATCATCAAAATACATTTTTAATAAACTCCTGCTATGAATGACGCCACAAAAAGGATCATACATCTTTCATCACTAATTAATTTTATATCTAAATAACAGCTCATAGCAGAAACCTTGTCAATCTTGGAAGCTGACTCATGGTTTTGGGCACATTTCTCATATAAATCCCATTTGTACTTTGATTATATGTCACCATAAAGTGAGATTGCAATATCATGACAGATCAGCAATTGATTGCTGCCATAATGGTTAAATTAAGAAAAGGACCTTCTAACCTCGCCACAAAAAGATCTTATTACTGCCACTTTAAAATTCTATGGACATTTACGCTCTTTGAGAGGGTCATAAGGTGAATGTGTCGGTGAATATGAAGCATTCTGAATGGTAATTTTATGAGCAAAATATGGACTTGAATAAATGAAGACGATAAGCTTATGTGCTTTTCGCATAACCAGGAAAAGTACTCAGAGTAAGTAAATTTTTCCTCCAGAAAATCATTAAAATTACCTTCAAAGAGCATATCATGATTCACCAAACAGCAAGCAGTGGATTTATAGTTATATTTATACAGTATGTCCCACAAGTCAATTTCTTGACCACACTGTGGCACGGCCTCAGAAAATTAACACGTAAACGGTTTGACCAATATACAGTAGTTCTGAACAAGTAATGCATTTGACAAGCTCCTTTCAATGCTCCTGTCTGAAGTGAATATAAAAGCAATGAAGTTAAATGAAATGCGCAAAGTCTTAGTTTTCCCCTCTACACACATAAAACACATCACAAACATAATAGTGTACATTTGAAAATTAAACAGACATGCAAGAGACATTTTGGGCCTTTGATTTGGGCTTGTACATGAGTTAATTTAATTTCAACTGGTAAACATTAAATCCTCACTTTGAACCATATGCTGCTTTGAGATTAGAGCCATGTTTTCGTATTTCATGTGCAAGAGGCTGCCATAAAAAAAGCTTTGAACTTTCACCTCAGATTATGTTCAATGACCATCCATTGAAGAGTTCAGCTAGTAGTGTAACCATTCTGAAAACTGGATTTCATGTCACAACATGAGTTCACTTCCAGAATAAAAATTTCTTGAGAATTTACAAAATTTTCTTTGTTTACAAAGTTTACAAAAAAGGTAAAACAACGATGTTGGATGACTTTGAAGTGGAGGAAAAATTAGATCTTTTTCACCCTACCCTACCTTTTTGAACCAAAGTACACAGGCGAAAAACTAACCACATGTGACCTTTCCAACATGTTTACATAATGCAGAAGTTGTGGATGTGCATCGCAGAGCTAGTGCAAGATGATCATTTGAAGTTGCAGTGTAACTGCAATTTGGACCTTCAACCCGTTGATCACCGTTGAAGTCCATTACATGGAGAAAAATCCTAGAAAGTTTTCCTCAAAAAAATGTATTTATTTTTTAATGAAGAAAAAAAAAGATATGAACATCTTGGATGACATGAGGGTCAGTGTTGCAAAGTCTGTCGTTTTCCCACGGAATTGGGCTACTTTAATACTGTTGCTGCAGGTTGTTTTTGATTATTTTTGGTTTTGAAGCGACCCCAGTAACGTCATATTCAGACCCTGAAATACGAATTTACCAGGGGTACCCCGACAATTTATTTTATCCCCCAGAACGTAATTTTTAATGATAGACCCCCCCTCGAAACGTAATTGGGCTAGATTTGGGCTAGTTTTGAGTAGCAATTGAGCGGGTTTTGTTGTGAAAACCTGGCAACCCTGATGAGGGTGGGTAAATTATCAGAAATCTTTATTCCGGAAGTGAACTAATCCTTTAAAGGGGTCATCGGATGGCCATTTTCCACAAGTTGATATGAAAAATCTATAACACGCTTTGGTTAAAAATTCTCAATAGTAGTCCCAAAAAAACTCTTTTACCTTGTCAAATCAGCTCAGAGCTACCCATTTTGTTGCATGTACCTTTAAACACTAATGAGCCCTGCTCACTCCACCCCTCTCTTCGGTGGGGTGAAGGGCCATTCTCATGCAGCAGTTTACTTTAGCTGTATTTAGCCACGAAACTTGCTGACTAGCACGTTATTAGGAAAGGCCATTTGCAAAGATTCATAAAAAAACCCTTATACTCACTTCTTTCGTAGGTGAAGCTGGATCACCAATGACTTGCGCGAACATAGGCGCATTTAGGTACATCGGGGGGTGCATTCCCTTCACAACCATTCATTTGACATCCAACAACAAAACACATCAATCGCCACCGAAGTCGATGCAATGGCGGACTGCTCACAGCTTACTCAGGGCAGGTCTAAGGTAAGACGGCCATTTCAATCAACTATCATGGGAGCGGCCTTGGTCTGTGTGACGTTACACAACCAAGAAGTTGAGAATGGCTTGATTTAAAAAGGGGATATTGTTTTTAAGGATTAAATAAAAACCACTGGGTGGATTTTTATCATTATAGGGTGGATGTATACACACACTGCCAACACACATTTATGTTCAAACAACATGTGAAAGTGAATTTTGCATCCGATGACCCCTTTAACCGTTCTATACCAATAAGGCTGTCCTATAGCCAATAAGGACAGTCACTGCAGACCCCTGAAAAATGTATAAACTCGCTCTGTTACCCGCTAAATGCTTGATTGTCCAAATAAAAACTTCCAGTGATGTTGCTTTGCATGTTCCTCCTTTCCGCTGCACGATTCGGTGAAGCGCTCATCTGTGTAAAAGATATCTACTGAGGAAATGCAAGATTGCCTCTCAGTAAATCTTGTCATCTCTAGTTCTTTGGCAGATCTATAATGTTCCCCTTGATTTGGTGCAGCATCAATCCCAATTAAGGAGAGACTGAGGAACACAGTGTGGCGTGTAAACCATATACATCAGCAGCAGCGGCAGCGTCTACGGCCACGGGATCCTTCAGCGTTTTTAAGATGCATTAAGCTTTCACTTCTGTTCTTGAGAGTGTCCCACATAATGGATTCAGACTGTTCAAACTGTCAATATTTACTCGGTCGTAATGAATGAAATGTTTGTTTGAGATGTAATGCATTTTCTTACAGATGCTAATTGGTGGTAATGTACAATCCTCTAGACGAGAGGGATGTTTTACTGTTTCGGCTGTTTTGACTGTTTGTGATCATTTAAAACTTAGTACCAGAGAATTTGATGTGAAGTTTCAATCGAGTTGCAGTCGGGCCAATTTGTGCGCTTTAAATAATTAATCAAAAACAATAGCAGAAAAAAACATCTTGTTGATCATAATTTGTAAGCTCATTCAATCATGGCACAATAGTCTGTGCATTAATCGAAAAGTTGGACGCAGACAAAATGGTTCATAGTAGTTTATATAGTAGTCAGTCAAAGAACAGTTCATCAAAGTTGTTCTAAGACAAGAACAGGTATTGTTTTGGTTTTAGGACAACTTTGATGAAAGGTTTTGATCTGTTTCAAATGTTGACTACTGTATATATCTGATGCTTTGAGGGGCATTTTTAAGATTTATGTTCACTGTCTTGGAAAGGCAACTGCTTCAGGGTTCTTCTGAACTAAACATCTCGTTGGCAGATGAGAAGAGCAGTGAAATGGTGGAATGATACTGTGTACAATTAGATTGTGCTCCACAGTGTATAGCACAGAGAAAACAAAATGTCATCATTGCCCACATCTGTAATTATTTACTTACAGGCCTGTGATTAAGATCTGACTGCAAGCAATGATTATGGAATTTACAGAAGATATAAGTTGATGTCCAAGTTATATATCTTATTATACAACAGTAAGTTCCGGTCCTCGAATTTGCTTGGCTGTGCAACATTCTAAAGAGAGCATATAAAATGTAACAGCACTGGGATGTTTTCTTGCTTGTTATCTTCCAGGCCAGAATACAGTATGTGAGATACAACTGTAAAGCAAGCCTTATCAATTTATGTATCTGTTGCAATGACAAAATGATCTCTTTATATATTTTGGATACAACTGTCTATGGGTGGGTTTTGGACAAGCTGGATAAGCCTATTTTAAGATGCACATTACCATTCTAAAGCATATAAAATTGTATTTATTTATTTTTTGTTCATCATGGTTATTTTACTATGGTTTTCAAATGGTTTATCATGGTTTTAGCTTTTAATGAAAAAAAATGTTTTTTTTTTCTATACTTGTTTTGAAATGTGTCTTTCTGAATATGAGTTGAGCAGGAGTGCAGAAGCAAAATTGCACATGTGATATTACTTAAAGGGGTCATGAACTGTCTTTGTTTTTTATTCTGTACTGAGGTCCACTTATAATGTTATCAAGATTTTCACATCGAAAAACATCATCATTTAGAAGTAATAGACTATTCTCTGTCCTGTTTTTAACCCCTCTCAGCATAATGCTCTGTTTGATGTGGTGGATTGTACACTCGAAAGTAAACCCCCACTGCTATGATTGGCTAACACCATACATTCATTCCTCACAGATGGACGCCGCTGTGATTTAGGTTTAAAATACATAAATAACTCAATACATATCAAAGCAATAGCGACAACGTAGTGAAAACACTTTTGTTGTGACATCACTGTCATATCCAATATAGTCGGCACCGTTTCAATCTTTTTGAAAATCCAGTGCCGAATTGTGTCCCTCCAGTTATTAACGTAAACTCAGCTCCCTGAGATAAGGGAACAAGCGTTGCGTCAATTAAGCTATGAGTAATTGTAAACACATCTACAGTAACATGAAGTGAACAAAGGACTGAGCTCTTACTGACGCGGTCTGGAACTTCATTAAAAATACTTCATCCACTCTTTCCTAACATTGGGATCAGAAGGAAGGCAATGCAAAGACTGTTTTGTTGTCTTCAGAGCCATCTTTATTGTTTGGTTTCTGCATAGACCTGCTTGCTCTCTGGTAAACACTATGCGCAAAGCGGTGGGTGGGGTTAAATAGGCAGTGATGTCGATCTTCTTCTACAGAGGTGGTGCTTATCCACACTATTACATCATAGAGTAGAACATTTTAAAAGTTGTCATTTTGGCAAGACTGCCTTTAATATAAGCTGTTTTTAGACTAATGACAAAGTTTTGAGTTCTGAAACTTACAGGATGTTTTTATAGTACAATGACCTCTTATATGTCAAAAGATCAAGGGAATTTTGGTTTCTCATTTCATGACCCTTTTAATAGAATAGTAACCCAAAAATGAAAATTGCGTCATCATTTAGGGGTAAGTGGGTTAAGTTGAGCCAATGAGTAAGTTGACCCACCCCCTGTATCTTGGCAACTGTACACTTTCACAGCCATGTGACCATGTATTTTAGAACCACCCATCATTTCTGCCAGACTGTGAAAAGGAGAAACACGCAGGAGGAGAGAATGGCACCCACTTACTTTAAAAACTGTTTTTGGCTTGTCAAAGTCCAATTTTAACATAACAGATGTAAATTCATCCAGGTTTAAAAATATTTATGATGCATATAGATGATTTAGCATTGTATAAAACCATGCAAATCGTTTAGCTAAATATTAGCCTAAATTGGCAGGCTAGCTATTTTTCTGCTATGGGGCAAAGTGAGCCTAATGCTATGGTGTAAATTGAGCCAGCATTTTAACTTACCCCACCATAAGGAACTAAGATTAATTTAAATCTCTGAAGCATGAAGTGTTTTTTTAATGTAATATTACACAACAGTTTTAGTTGATCATATATATAAATTATATTTGCAGTTTATTTGATAATAACAGTATACAAGTACACCATACCCTTCTTTAATAGAAACCAGAAGATGCTTTTCATCATATTACAATCATATAGTTGAGGTCAAACGTTTACATACACCTTGCAGAATCTGCAAAATGTTAAGTATTTTACCAAAATAAGAGTGATCGTACAAAATGCATGTTGTTTTTTATTTAGTACTGACCTGAATAAGATATCTTACATAAAAGACATTTCCATATAGTCTACAAGAGAAAATAATAGTTGAATTTATAAAAATGACTCAAAAGTATACATACGCTTAATTCTTAATACTGCGTTGTTACCTGAATGATCCAAAACTGTTTTTTTTATTTTATGATAGTTGTTCATGAGTCCCTTGTTTGTCCTGAATAGTTAAACTGCCTGCTGCTCTTCAGAAAAATCCTTCAGGTCCCACAAATTATTTGGTTTTTCCGCTTTTTTTGTGTATTTGAACCCTTTCCAACAATGACTGTATGATTTTGAGATCCATCTTTTCACACTGAGGACAACTGAGGGACTCATTTGCAACTACTATAGAAGGTTCAAAAGCTCACTGATGCTTCAGAAAGAAAAACAATGCATTCGGAGCCAGGGATGTAAACTTTTGAATAGAATGTACATTTTTCTTTTTTTTTTTGCCTAAATAGCATAGATTTTTATTTAGCACTGACCTTCAGAAGCTACAGAAGATACTTACATGTTTCCCAGAAGACAAAATAAGTTCAATTTACCCTGACCTTCAAATTCAAAAAGTTTTCACCCCCCAGCTCTTAATGCATCATTTTTCCTTCAGAAGAAACAGTGATTGTTTGAACTTTTTGTAATGGTGGTATATGTGTTTTTCAGTTGTTCTCAGTGTAAAAAGATGGATCTCAAAATCATAGTCATTGTTGGAAAGGGTTAAAATACACAAAAATGCTAAAAAAAAAGAAAAAGAAAAGAATTTGTGGGATCTGTTCATTCTGGACAAAGGACAAATAAGGGATTCTTAAAAAACACAGCTGTGGATCATTCAGGTAACAAAGTATTACGAATCAAGTGTATGTAAACTTTTGAACAGGGTCATTTTTATGAATTCAGCTATTATTTTCTCTTGTGAACTACATGTAAACATCTTTTATGTGAAATATCTTATTCTAGTCAGTGCTAAATAATAATAACATGCATTTTGTATGATCCCTCTTATTTTGGTAAAATAATTAACATTTTGCCGATTCTGCAATGTGTATGTAAACTTTTGACCTCAACTGTATATCCTTCCACCTGTAGTCCCTAATGACCTGTTCAACATTGCAGAAAAGCTACCATGCCAATAATCTTTTGACTAAAATATTTATTAGTATCAGTATCATCAACATTTATTAATTCTTTCTAATTGAGGTTTTATTTAATTTTACCCAACAAATATGGTGTTCAACATTGTTTCAGAAATGCAAACAATCACCTCTTATGGTTGGTTATACGTTAGGTTAGCTTATAAGAAATATGACTTTGTAAAAGGAAATTTGGTTCTTAGATTAGTTTAAAAAGAGGTAAATTATCTTTAAAATTTCACACGGAATTGAATCAGATTCAGTTAGGTCAATTTTAAACCCAAATGATGTATCTTACCCACTGTCTCAGGTCAGCTTACCCCCATGGAGCAAAGTGAGCCACGGGAACACTTTTTTTTTTTTTTTTACAAGAAGTCATTTTTAGAACCTTTTGTCATAGATGCATTCTGATAATTTAAAATAATAGGAAATGTCCTGAAATTACTTTAGATACTTCCATTGTACTTCTGCCTTGTTTTCCCTTATCTTGAGGACCACATAAGTAAAAAATGGCTCATCTTACTCCACTTTCTTCTACTCATCAACCTGTATGACTTTATTTCTTCTGTGGAAAACACTGTCCACACAACACTCAACCCAAACTGATTTTCTTTGTTTGGACAAACAAACAAAAACACACACAGAAATACAATTTTCAAAATATCTTCTTTTATTTTTCACAGAAGAAAGTGAGTCATGCAGGTTTAAAACAACATGAGGGTGAATAAATGATGACAGACTTTTCAATGCTCCATGTACCCATTCTACGTAGGAGTCATCTTCGCTAACCTTACCGATCGCATAAGGTTAGAGTAGCAGAGAACGGTTTGCAAGAATGATCAAGAGCCTGGAGGATTAGTTGTTTGGTGGTACTTCACTGAAGATGTCCAGCTCTGACATGTCCAGTTCCTCTGGGGGTACTTTCATGTTTTTTAAGTAGCCATTCTACCCGGGGTCTCCCTCATGAGTACGGCCAGCTCATCTCATTCTCTCAGCTAAACCGAAGAGCTGCACTGGTGACACTTTGTGTTTAGATCAGATTGTCCTACAAGGACAATTTTCCTTAGCGTCCCTCACTACCAGCGGCTGCATCACCAGGGGAACCGCCTGCCGCTTCCTCAGTCACTTCAAAGGCAGAGATGCCTCAATCCAACACTGATTTGTTGAAAAGAATGTGCAGTGCATTTGCATAGATGCTGCGTTACTAGCAGGTGCGTGGGAGAAAATAATAATCATGAGGGGAGCGGGGGGAGGGGGATCTATTAAAGGAAACCTCCACCACATTTCTCCTTTCAACATGAGTTTTCAACTTTTCAGCCCCGCATTTTGATAGAGAGAAACTTTGAGCAAGCCTGGATCATGAACGACGAATAACGGAAAGTAGCTCTAAAGTGCCAGACGTATTCTCAGGTGATGAGCAAGTTATTATCAATGATTTAATGTTTTATATTCTTCACAAAAAGCAATAAAAGATATTGAAAAGAATGAAAACCAAACAAAAATGTGGTCTGCAGGCTGCAAGGTACAAGGTCACTGGCATGTTGGCTAAACACACAAACAAACACTGAAAGACATCCCACAATGCAATTCACTCATGCATTGTGACATGAAATAACAGTAGAAAAAATAGAAACTATAAAAATCTATTTGTTTTTAAATGGAAAAGTTGAACGTTTAGACTTTTTTTTATCTGATCTAATTATTTTAATCTAAACCAAACAAAAAATCCACGTGCTTTATGTTTTGTATCATAATTGATACATCAGGCTTTAACGGGCCATATAGTATGATACAGTGATAATATGGAGCTCATATTCGAGAAAGAAAAAAAAATCTATTTTATTCAGAGGCCAAAACTGAAAATTTTGTAATTTAGTTAGATGTTGTTTTTTGCATGTTATTTATGCAGATTGTATTTATATGGCCAAAAAAATCACTCAAAACTTAAAGGAATATTAGCTGAAGGTATACCACTGTTGTACTAACATGTTTTGACAAAATATTCAAGGCATTTCAACAAAAACTTTAATTTTGTTTAAAACACAGTGATCAAAATTAGAGAACAGTAACCACTGTAGCACAAAAAAAAGATTACAACTAAATTTTTGGAGGGTTACAGCTGTCAACAATTAGTAGGAAGTGTAGAGGCCCTTGATTTGAATGATTTCAGCACATCTGCGGCTGCTAGACATCACTAGTTTATCACACTGCGCTGGTGTGATCTTCTTTCATTCTCTTTCATAATCTGATAACTGTAGAGGGTTTCTTAGCCATAAGTTTGTCGCCAAGGATTTTCCAGAGACTTTCACTCAGGTTTAGATCAGGACTCTGACCTGGTCATTTCATTATTTCAATGTTCTTAGTTTTAAGGAACTGCTATGTGTGTTTTGCAGTGTGATGGAGGCATTGTCTTGCATGAAAATTGTGAGTTGATTGGGAGACGCTTGCAGGGAAGGAACTGCATGTTGCTGACGAAGGTTCTGATAAACATTTGCATTCACCTTGCCATGTAGCTGTATAAGAGGCCCAGTTGACCCTTCGCAAACAGCTTGATTGACAGACGATCTTACCAATCATAACGCCATTCTGACATCTGAAAAACAAATCAGACAGGAGAGTAGATTAAATTTAGTGGACTTAAACTTGAAAGATTGTGTGTATTGACGTTTTTCCGTGGTTGAAATAAAATGTTCTTTTGTGCATTCATGTTTTTTTTTCTTAAAAGTAAAGAAGAAAAGATGATTGGTTCACGTGTCGATTGATCGAGTAAGGCAATGCAGTGATCTATCACGACACATTAAATGGAGACAAAATCGTATTTATTGTTTGAATTTCTTTAAAAATTACAACAGTTTAAAGCTGAGACCATGTGCATATCAGAAGTATACTGCTCTGGCATGTTGTTAGTTTCCTTTTTGTTCCACTTTGTATTTTTCAATATGTGAGAACATGATGTGCACTGTAAAAAAATGTATCCGTAAATTCATTACACACACATTATCCATTAATTTTTACGGACATTTCTGTTAACTCTAAAACACAATGCAATAAAGTGTAAAATTTAAAATACTGTTATTATACAGTATATTGTGCCCTATTTATACAGATTTTCTTTAGAGTGTGTAGTGTGAGAGTGGCACTGTTTGTCTGACATAGCAACAGTAACTAAGAAGGGAGGGTTTTTGCAAAGGGTCAATTCCAGCTGCGGTGCTGAACCGATTCTCCATTGAGAGTTTGTGCATTATCCTGTCTTCTAGTATATTTGTCCTACATGGCTGACCACCCATTTTGGGGGACTTGAATGAATTACTGTCAATGTAAACCTACAATATTTGAGAAATCACAGATTTGGATTAAGCAACTTCTCTTGCAATGGTTGAACGGGTCATCCCTTTGGCCCTCATCTGGACAACCTTCTATCGCAGTGTTTCAGTCACCTTACCCTGTTGAAAAAAACAGCATATGCTGGTTAGGTATGTTTTGAAGCATGGCTACGGGTTTGAGCTGATTTACGCTAGTCATGTACTGGTCCTAAGCTGGTCCTGAGCAGGAGCTAGTTGCTTAGGACCAGCACATGACCATCTTATGACCAGGTAAGGACCAGCTTTAACCATCTTAAACCAGCAGCCTTCAAAACATACCTAACCAGCATATGCTGCTTTTGTAAACAGGGTAGAGTGCCCTGCCATATTGCAATCTCAGTGAAAATTGGAGGAATGCTGCCACTTAAATAGGGTTTGTCATATAATTAAGGAAATTAGCACCAGGAGCCAGATTAACACTAACAACATAGAGGTATAGCACCTGTAAGTGTTCTCTAATTTTGATCAGGGTTTTTTTTTTTTTAAATATCTCATTTTTAAGTTTTTTATACTGTGTTTCAGAATACAATTCATTTATGAAAAATGCTTGAAAAACTGCCCTTCTGCTGCTGTTAGGATAACTTCAAACAGGACTAAGCAGTGACCTTGAAATTTAGGAAATGATCCACTTTTTTCTTTCCCATAAGAGTGGCCATTTGTAAATTTTATGGGTCTGGCTTCCGGTCTTATCCGTGTCTAGCTATTCTTAGCTGTACAAAACAGCTTGCTTTGTTGCTTGATATTGCAAATTGGTGTGTTTTACAATATTACTTTATTGTGTTATCCTAATTATGAACACACTCGTTTGTAATGCAGACAGTTTTACCGTTTACCGCACAGTGCCATTCTCACCTATAGTCTTACACCACTTTGAAGAAAAAGGTGGATAGGTTGTTCTGTAATTTTGATCTCCACTGTACTTGCATAAAATGCATATACATGTCACTTGTCTACATTTTGCTATAATATTTGACCCTGGACCACAAAACCAGTCATTAGTGTCAATTTTTAGAAATTGAGCTTTATACATCATCTGAAAGCTGAATAAATAAGCTTTCCATCGATGCATGGTTTGTTAGGATAGAACAATATTTGGCCTAGATACAACTATTTCAGTATATGGAATCTGAGGGTGCAAAAAAATCTAAATATTGAGAAAATCACCTTTAAAGTTTTCCAAATTAAGTTCTTTGCCATGCATATTACTAATCAAAAATTAAGTTTTTCATATATTTACAGTAGGACGTTTACAAAATATCTTCATGGATGATCTTTACTTAATTTCCTAATGATTTTTGGCATAAAAGAAAAATCTATCATTTTGACCCATACAATGTATTTTTGGCTATTGCTACAAATATACCCCAGCGACTGGTTTTGTCGTACAGGGTCACATATGTCTTTAAAAGATGACATTTAAATGCTTAGTTTTGTGATCAAAACTAGTTTGAATTTCAAGTTTGAATTGTGGGGCACAAACATGTCATGCAATGTAATATTATATGTAATTATAATGTAATTATAACTGAGGGATGTACCGTTAAACATTCCTCAACAGCTTGATATTTTGATATTGATATTGCTAACAATATTCTGTTTATGTTATAAGAATCAAAAAGACACATGCCACAATTAATTATACTAAAAAAGTGGGCAAACATAGGTAAGAAGTATGATAATCATGTTGATCATGTTGATAATTTACAGGCTATAGAAATGTATGTTTCAAATATGATACAGTAGGCTTTATGATTAATATTACTAAACAGTAACTAGTTTTAAAATGTGTATTATTATTTGCATTTAGCATTATTTCTCCCTGCTCTGCATGACCCTGTCAAAACAGCGCTGCGACTCGCTTAATTTCAATATATACTGTATAATAAGCAGTAATTTGTATGCTAGTTTTCCTTTCTAAATAAAGAATATTTACGCTGAAGGAATGTGGTCTTGTATTGTTCTTCAAGTCTACATTTTCAACATTCGATGCATTTTTTAAAATATGTAAAAAATGCATAGAATGTATGCTGGGTATTGTGAGCACTCAGCTTTCAAGTGGCATATTACATATGTAAGTGGTTTATTTCATATATAAAAACAAAGCTGAAAAAAAAATCTAACCCCATAAACCTTTTATTATATATTCAAAGCACGCACATGTATTGGTTTCATTTCTTTGGCACTGATGTTTGGTATGTGGTCTCATGTCAGTGCGTTTTGAGTCGTTCATTACCCTGAGTACAGGAATGGGATCATTACCAGGATGCATCAGAATTATGCAGTGAATGTTAATTTGGAATCTCTTTTTATTGTTATCAGCCATGAGGGTCAATACTGCTGCTCCTAGAGTGTTTCAATAGCCTACTCATCATTTCATAATATATTGGGTGTCAGTACAATGAATCCACATGTCACCAACATGTTTAAAACCATCAGCGCATGGCAAAGACGAACACAGTGAAAAGATCTACTCAAGCTCACATAAGAAATGGACACCAATAGAAAATGTAATGACAGGTCTATTGTGTCTTATCTCTTCATGCTACACACAGGTGAAGCACTGATTTTCTGCTCATTTTAATAACACGTTGCTTCGGCTTTTCACAGAGTGAACAGTGATGTTGACAACTTAATGTGCTTCCCATAATTCTCCTAAATTGTTCTTTTGGATTACAGCCCAAGAAACCCGCCGAGGCTCATTAATGTACGTATTACATTAAAACTGGGCTTTAACCCTTTGGCACTGTTAAAGATTATGCAACAGCTAATCATTCTAAGTGCTGGGGGTGGAGGTTATGTTGGATGTTTTCTTTCCTGAAATAACCAAAGAACAAAGAAATGTCCACTAAGGGTCATGAGACAATGTATATGTTTCTTCTGGTGCTTTTAAAGGAATGATTCAGCCAAAAATTTAAATTTGCTAAAAATAGTCAACCTAAAGACCGCCAAGATGAATTTGTTTCTTCATGAGAACAGATTTGGAGAATTTAGTATTACATCATTTTCCCACCAATGGATTCTCTGCAGTAAATGGGTGTCGTCAGAATGAGTGTGTTTGTAAGAAACAAATCCATCAAGGCATTAACTTCAAACCGCTGCGTCTGGCTAAAATATGAGTGTCTATCCTTTTTATTGCTTTCTCCAGTGAAGAAGTCATCTTGTCTGAATCAGGAAAGAAATATGCACAGATCAAGCACTGTTTACAATGAAAATAGTCTAAAATTGTTCAAAACAAATACGTAAGTGGCTTTTCATGTGAGTGGACGACAAGGGATGGACTATTTCACTGGAGGAAGCGTTATTTTGGATTATGGACTGGTATTTTGTCCAAAACTGCCTTAAAAGGATAGTTAACCCAAAAATTTTGTCAACTCATCCTCGTGTTGTTCCAAACCCGTAAGACCTTCATTCATCTTCTGAACACAAATTAAGATATTTTTAAAGAAATCCAAGAGCTATCTGACCGTGCATAGACAGCAACGCAACTGACACGTTCAAGGCCTAGAAAAGTAGTAAGGACATGGACAAATAGTCCATGTGACATCAGTGGTTCAACTGTAATGTTATGAACCTACAAGAACACTTTTTGTGTGCAAAAACAAAAATAACAACTTTATTCAACAACTTCTCCTCTTTCATGTCAACCTCTGGCACTATTCACAGGAGTACCAGAAGAAATTGTTGAATAAAGATTTTTTTTTAAAGATTAATTTTTTGGTGGTTTTGCCTTTATTTTGATAGAGTAATAAGAGGAAGCGAAGTGGGAGAGAAAGGGGGATGGGATTGAGCAAGTACACAAGCCGGGAGTCACACTCGGGATGCCCGGGGCGCAACAGTGCTGTAAGTCAGCGCGCTGCAAGGCTATCGGCGCAGACTATTTTTGTTTTTTTTGCACACAAAAAGTAGTCTTGTAGCTTTATAAAATAACATTGAACCACCGATGTCATATGGACTATTTTATTGATGTTACCACCTTTCTAGGCTTTAAAAATGGTAGTTTTTTTTTTTATTTTCTCCTCCAACTTTAAAATGATCCTACATCGCTGTGTACATGCAAAGAAGATTAAACACCTTTACAAAAAAAGTTAAAACAGCGATGTAGGGCAAATTTGAAGTTAAAGGAGAAAATGAGATGGGAGTTTTTCGACATACCCTAACTGTCATGAACCGGAAAAAACAGTTCAGGCAGATGAGTCAAGATGAGCATTTGAAGTTAAAAAGTATATATATTGTATTTTTTTTAAGTAACCGATCATTTCACTAGATAAGACCCTTCTTCCTCGGCTGGGATCGTTTGGAGCCCTTTGAAGCTGCATTTAAACTGCATTTTGGACTTTCAAAATCAAGGGCACTGAAATGTTTTCCTCAAAAAACTTTTTCTTTATTACTGAAGAAAGAAAGACATCAACATCTTGGATGACAAGGGGCTCAGTTCATTATCTGTAAATTTTGGTTCTGGAAGTGAACTTCTCCTTTAATTGATGGACTGGAGTTGTGTGGATTATTATATACTTGTGGAGTATTGTTTAATTTTATCAGATGTTTGGACTCGCATTCTGACGGCACCCATTCACTGCAGAGGATTCATTGGTGAGAAAGTGATGTAATGCTAAACTTCTCCAAATCTGTTCTGATGAAGAAACAAACACATCTACATCTTGGATGGCCTGGCAGTCAATGTTCAGCTCATTTTCATTTTTAGGTGAATTATTTCCTTAATTAGACTCACCATGTGTGAACATATGTCACTCGTCGACAGTCCTGGCTCCTCTTGGTATCTGAAAGAGAAATGTCAACGAGCAAGACTGTTAAAGCATCTTAACATCCACAGACAATAACAATCCCATTCAATCTGTCAAACCCGGCACCCAGAAACTGACACTTCCTGTCAAAACGCACATTGATTAATGTTGCATACAGATTATAGCCCTGAATAATGCATGTTGTCTTTAGATATGTTACAAGTGCCACGGAGAGTGTTAAACAGCAGGCCTCCATTTGTGTGGGCTGATCAGAAATCGCCTTCTCCCTACGTCGCATAATCCTGTGCTTTTGACTCTATCCACATGGTTTGTGAATAAATGTGTGGTTATCATTAAAAATAATAATAATAAAGCACAGAATAAATCATAAAGAGATGCTTTAACAGATGTCTGAAACAACAAAAACACCCTGCATGGTTTAAACAGAATTCTGTTGTCCTATGAGTCAGCTGTTGAGCAAAACTCCATACAACATGCTTTTCCAACACTGGATGAAATTCATTCAAGTCAACCATATTTATATAGCGCGTTTTACAATACAGATCGCGTCAAAGCAGCTTTACAGTATTAAACAGGAAAACAGTGAGTGTCTCTACTTATGAAATCTTCCGTCAGCCTAATTATCCCTGCATTTATTACATGTGAATCCCTCACCAGTCTACCGTGATTTTTGAATGATTCCGACTTACCACAGACAAGGAAACGTCAGTAAACGCGAATGACAAGCTAACAGGCTAACGGAATGCAGTTTACATTAGATGATAGATGATATCAGAAATATGTTAATTATCATGTTATATTTTTGCAGTTAAAAACAACAGAGAGTGATAGTAAGCTATAAGGAGCTACAATTGCAAACCACTCAGCACTCACCTCATGAAATGGTATGTGACAAACACTTCCATGGTCATAATTATCATCTTTTTGACATACAAACTAATCAAGTGATTAATAAAGCATCAAGGTAGGTTCAACCTGATGCATAATTCCCACACAGAATCGTAAATAATGCAATACATATTTCAGACGTTTGATATTTTGGCTGAGCTGCATGATTGAAGGGTTTTCAAATGAAGCTTCAGATGATTATTGCATAACTAAAGCTTATCTGGGGAATAATTCGTTCAGAAATATGCTAGTTGAAGGTGAAATATCTGGTTTAATGCTGACTCTAAGGCAGGTGCCGTGTTTGTTCGTGTAGAGAAGCCATCTTTGTTTGATTAGTAAATGGAAGGTGCTTCCATACAACACAATGATCATATCATGAGAGGAATTTCAATCCCTGAAAGATGTTTACATGCGTAGGCTTTTAGTGCTGAAGCACTAAGCAATTGGCTAATGGAAATGTGTTAAGTCAATCCTGACAATGTTCGAGTGAAGTTATAAATGCAACTATTAATTTG
Organism: Labeo rohita; assembly: GCF_022985175.1. Lineage (NCBI taxonomy): Eukaryota > Metazoa > Chordata > Actinopteri > Cypriniformes > Cyprinidae > Labeo > Labeo rohita. Next base: position 10,111,740 of record NC_066871.1, on the reverse strand, counting down.
CCTTGCTCCTTTCAACCTGGCATTACATTTTCCATCTCATCTGATTTTGATTTACAGGATTTTGACTGTAACATGAAATCCTTTCCACCAACGAATGAAAGCATTGATTTATTTGATGAATTCGGATTTGTACCCCCACATCCTAGCATCTGGAATCTGGCATTCAGAATACGAGCTGAAAAACTGAGAGATTATGGCATGCCATGATTTCTAAGGAGGGAGGGAGGGTGGGAAGGAGATGCTTCAATGCACAGGCTCCAACTTGTCTCCCTTATTTGTAGTGACAAGTTACCTCATGCTAACACATCCGTCTCCTGAGCCCTCGAAAAGCAAGAAAGAAAGAAAAAATTCATCTATTACCAGTGGGCAAGTTTTATTAGAAGGTGGAGAGCAGTAGGTGATGTGCAGACGTTGCGAAATATAATAAACATTACTGATGGATTCCTCTCGGCGATGTTGTCTTTTCTGTTACAGATGAGGACTGCAGCTGAAGAATTATTCATGACAATAACATCCATGCTCACTAGCATTAAAAGTTACTAAAAAAGTTCAGACAGTGATCACAATATCAGACATTCTGCTGTCCCTTTAAGTACTCACTCAAAAAGATAATTTGTTATTTAAGCTTCAAAAAAATTTGTTTTTTTTTAACATATGACTACTAGCTAGAAATTCCAGACAGTATGCTAATAATAATAATAATAATAATAATAATAATAATAATAAATGTATTATTATATGTGATGTTATTATTATTATTATTATTATTATTATTATTATTATATAATGTTGTATAATAAACATTTATAATAAACATTTATTATTATTATTATTATTATTATTATATGTAATATAATATGTATAATAAACATTTATAATAATAATATTAATAATAAACATTATTATTATTAATATTAAACATATTGGATTTTACTAACAGCCATGATATTTAAACAGAAAGCTACAAGCTAGAAACAGCAGACAGTATGCCAGTAATATTAATAATACTAATACTACTACTATAATAATAAATAATAAAATGTATTACTAGTATTAATAATAATAATAATATGTATTTAATTTATTATTATTATTATAGAATGCCAACAACAATAATAATACTAATATATTATTATATGTAATAATGATGTTATTATTATTGTTATTATTATTATTATTATTATTATTATTATTATTCTTGTCAAAATAATATTTAATAATATTTATTATTATTATTATTATAGAATGCAATTTAAATTAATAATTAAAAGTATTTGTTTTTTATTATTATCATTATTATATATGATAGTAATATTTATTAATAACAGAGCAAAAAATAACATGTATTTATTAATTTATTATTATTATTATTAAAATGTATTCATGTATTAGTTATTATTTATTATCATATTATTATCATTATAGAATGCTATTAAAATTAATAATAATAAAATGAATTTGTTTTTATTATCATTATTATATATGATAATAATATTTATTATTAATAATAAAGCAAAAAATAGCATGTATTTATTCATTTATTATTATTATTATTAATATTATTATTATTAAATTGTATTTATGTATTAGCTTGTTATTATTATTTATTATTACATGTGATAATTTTGTTGTTGTTGTTGTTATATGTGATAATGTTGTTATTGTTATTATTATAGAATGGTAATAATAATAATAATAATAATAATAATAACAATAAAATGTATTTGTTATTATTATTATCATTAATATATATAATATTTATTAGTATTATTATTATTATTTAATGATGTTTTATTAACAAGGTTCGGGAGGAGCGCGTCAGATACCTAGCCTAATTACCACAAGAGGAGCTCACTCAAGTTAATCAACGCTACAATTTAAATACAGCTGAACTTGCCTCTATCCATTTGATGGTTTATCAGCATCTCGTTCGCCCGTCTGCTACCATGACGCAAAGACAAACTTCCCCGTCTGAAGACAATTTCGACTCTCCTCCGGCCGGCCCCAGGACCGTGCCTTTCCCGTATTTCGCCCCAAGCGAGCCCCAGGCCCCATCTCGCGGCCGCAGCTCGGTCCGAACGGCCACGCGTCGCCCAAGACGCCTCGGCCTACCCTCGCCTCCTCCGGCGAGAACCCCAGCCGACTCCACAGCATCCTCCTATCGATCGGTCAGACCAACAATTCCGCCCATAGAGAAAAAGACTATGGCGAGTCAGAATCTAGCGCTGGCCAAATCCGACGTTCAGCCTTAACGCAAGTTAAACAAACAGAGCTTCATGAATCGTACAAAAATCTGCAACCAACTTACCGCTCCCCCGAGCCCTCTTAAGACTCAAAGGCGACCAAAAGGAAAAACAAACCTTCGTTCGCGCCGACGCCACTGTTTTGCTCCTGTTTAGGGCAAATATCAGCCACAGCTCAACCCTCCACAGCGGCTCCGCCTGCAGCCCAAGTGAGCGATTGGCCGCTTCCTCTGCCAATCCCAGCCCTGCCGCCAGTCTCTTTTAGCTCGAAGCTTTCAGCCCAAGTAAGCGCTTGGTCACAACGTCTACTAGACTCCGCTCCGCTACCTGCCACGTCCAACTCGGAGCTCACAGCCTAAGCGAGTGGTCAGCCGCACCGGCCGTCACACACAGCCCCGCCTCCACTCCCGTTAGCTCAGGGCTCGCAGCCCAAGCGAGCTAACGCTGCCAAATACAGCCCCGCCGCCAGCTTCCTTCAAAGTTTCATCACGTCTGCTTCGTTTCTGAGTTCTCCTATAGTATACCAAAGACTTGTCACTCGTACAGTTTTAAATTGGGAAAAATGCAACGCATCATGGCCTTCTCAACGAAAGAGCCATTCGTTGATTACTAAAGTCAACGCATCACTGCAGCTGCAGTTAGAAGTCCCGGTTGCTATAGAAACAGTCAGCGTTCTGAGCCCTGCGCTCAGTACTGCGCATGTGCACTGGTTCATCTAGCCTGGAAAAAAAAACAAACAAAAAAAAAAATTAACGCTATTGGAGCATAAGGAACAATATTTATGAGGCAGTTCTCATCAGATTTCATTGGTGATTTTAAACATGAAATTTTATTGTAAGCTTGATGAACAGTTTTTGAAAATGTGACGTTTCCCCATTCAAAGATATAGGAGCTGCACTTGCCTGCCCGAGAGGCATTTCAAAGATGGCCGGCAAGCGAAATGACTTGCCGTAAATGGACTTTGGTTTTCCATCGCATTCAGTCATCCCACCGAAATCATCCGTTCAGCCTTCCCCATAGGTGACGCAAGCTGCATTTCTATGCATACCGCAAACCTTTATTTGCAAACGTGCAGTACAAGCCACTAAGTGGGATTTGGGATACGATGGCTCGAGAAATTCTACCTTGCCGTCCATCTAATTTGCGGTTGCAAAGCAGCCCCAAAATTTTCGACATGCTATCAGAAGCCATTTGCTGGATCCTATCAAACAATTACCTTATTCAACTCCTAGACAATTTCCTCGTCATTTCACCTCCCAACGCAATCCTAGCTGCCCATATCCTCACAAAGCAAAGCTTGGGATCCCCATCGCTCCACAAAAAAAAATAAAAATAAAAAAAAATAAAAAAATTCAGGTATCCCTGCCTAAAGAAAAGATCGATAGAATAATCCTCGTCTCCTCCACCCCCCTCGCCAGCCCAAGCTGTTCCAACACGAACTCCTCTCTCGGCTCGGGCACCTAAATTTCGCCATGTGCATCATTACGTAAGGCTGCCCCTTCATCTCGCACCCCCTCATTTGTGTACAACGTTCCTTAAACCCTGAAATCACTCTTTTATAACAACCTCGTTTCGTCT